>NC_047660.1:47461720-47546720 GCF_011762505.2 Arvicanthis niloticus | reverse complement strand
TAAAACGTCTTAGAAGAAAATACAAAGGAAAAGTTCCTTAGCAATGATATATGTGTGGCATGTAAATTACAGGTGACAGAGGCAAAAATAAATTAATGTCCCATCAGAGAAAACAAAATAATAAACAAGTGAAAAGACAATATACAGAGTGATAAAGGTATTAAACCATGCGGCTGATCATGGTAAGAAGAGACTCATGATCAGGTGAGAAGAAATTAATACCCCAAGTGTGCAAGGAATTCAAGCAATTCAGCGGCTGAATCTGAAAATCACCCAACCTGGAAAGAGACAAAAGTTTTACACTAGCCTGGCAAAAATATAAATTAATACAATCACTATGGAAAAGAGTTTCGAGGTTCCTCAAAAAAATAAAATGAAGTTGACTTGCTGAAGAGATGTCTCTCACCCTGTGTTTATCACAATAACTAATATTGTGTGTTGATCAAAATACAGATAAAACCTGGGTGGCCAATGGCCGAGGACTGAAGAAAGAAAATATGTATCATACACAAAGACAATGGAATACTAGCTTGCATCCAAAAGAAGAAAGCCTTGTCATTTTCAGAAAGGCAGATGAGCCTAGAGGGTATTTATTATACTAGTGAAATCAACGAAGATAAACAGTGGAGAGCATAACGTCATTGTCAGCTCACACAAGCAGATGGTAAGATAGTCATTTCCAGGAATAGGGAGTAAGGAAAATAGGGAGATGCTGGCCAAAGGACATAAGTGAGTTCTGGGGAAATGACACACAGCATGGTGACCATGGTTTAAAACACTGAAAGTTTTTTAAGAAATAAGAGTCATGAATTCTAGTGATCTCACCCAAACTATAAGGAAGAGGGTGGAATCTATGAATGACTGAAATGTTAATTACCATGACTGGGGTTTTCATTTTAAACTTATTAGTGGGTGTCTGTAGTGTGTGTGTGTGTGTGTGTGTGTGTGTGTGTGTGTGTGCTTGTGTGTGTGTATGTGTGCGTGTGTGTATGTGTGTGTTATTGTGAAGGAATCACTCTACCATGTGAGTCCCAGAGACTTATCTCAGGTCAGCAGGTTTGCCAACTACCACATTTACCCACTGACACATCTGGCCAGTTCTGTGATAATTTTAAAATGTATATGTATATCAAAGCATTAGTCAGTAGAGGATAAATAGATAGTATTTTTTTACTTGTCCATCTGCCACAATAAAACTGAAGAAGGTGAAAGAATTTCAACAACAAAGCTGTCACCAGCTGTTTCTGGTAGCAAAGAAAGTGTTAAAAACTATCTAAGTATTTTGCTATCATATTCCATGGAATAGTATGCAGCTATTTCAAAAAGATAAAATAGAGAATTTAATGATATAGAGAAACACTGTGTGAGGAAGAGAGCACTGATATGATACGGGGAAGATTACCTCAGTCTTGACAACTCCTCAAACTAAAACCCTATCCTATTAGTCTGATGATAGAAATTAATTCATTATTCTTCCTTTAAAGGGGTCTTTTAAAGTTATTAGGACGATATAGTTTTAAATGCAAGAAAACAAAAATCAGTAGTAGCCAGCTTAACTCCTAAGATGGGTAGCACAGGCTTATGCAGATGCCATCTTGGCAGCTTGGTGAGCTACTCCAAAGTGTGTTACTTCACTGGAGATGGTTCAGGTGGTAAATGGTTTTCCCACAAATCTTGACGACTTGAGTTCAGGTCCTAGCCCCCACAAAAATAGCCCAGCACATGGCGTTATGTCTGGAAGCCCAGTGTTAAGGAGATGGAGACAAGCCAGTCACTGAAGCTCACTGGCCAGCCATCCTAGCAGAAGCTGTGACCTCCGGGTTCAGGGAGAAACCCGGTCTCAAGAAATAATATGAGAAGTAGTAGGGGAATACACCTGAATCAATCTCGAGCTTTCACACACACACACAAATATACACATGCATGCACATATGTGTACTCATGGGGGTGTGCACACACATACACACAACTCACAAATCATTTGGAACCCAGTGGAAATACAACCCAAAACTTCTATAATGGAAACCTCTGACTGGGTCCATGTTATCCTCACCTGAAGGGTGGAGTTAAGAAGAGAGAGTGGCAGCTCAGATACCAACATGATCTGCTGTCGCTCTTCAGTAGATCTTGCTCACTTAGCCTCCAACACTGTCTGTAAATAATTGTTGAGACAGCATCTAACAATACTGTTTAAGGTAGCGACAAGTCCTGAGCTTGTCCAGAGCATCCATGTATCTCCACTAGTCCTAAGCAAACATCATACATTTCTGTCATTTTCATTCAAAGTGACAAAATTAAGATCGTCCTGATTTATTACCAGGCCCTTGATAGACTCTGAAGGCCCAGGAGGACTAATAATGTGGCCCCACCTTGCAGAAGCCTGGTGTATTAGTTACTTGCCTTGATGCTATGCCAAACTATGACAAATGCAACTTGAGGAAGGAAGTTTATTTGGACTCATGGGTGGGAGTGACGATGTTAAGGGCTGAGGATTCCAGTGTGACCAAAACAAAAATTCTAGACTGTGTGTGTTTAAGTTTATAAAAGACCCAGGCTTGGGTATTTTGTTACATGAAATAAGGGCACTGTTTCCTCAGATCGACTCTTTGTACAATGTTAGATGCCACAAGTTGCATATAGTGCCTTGTGGAAAGGGAACCTTTCTAGTCTAAACCTCAAGTGAGCCAAATTTAAAAGAAAAAAAAATCAGCCTCAGAAAAATCTAAGTTTGTACTCACTTAAGGCAATGGACTGCCATTGCAAATGGCAAGTCATCTGTGCTTGCACAGAGACTGGCAAACCAAACACAGAACTCACTGGAAGGCACTTATAAAACATTCAGGCTTGGATAAATGGATTTTAATTGAATGGAAGAGAGAGCAAAACTAGTTCCCATGGGAACCAGCTTTTATCTTTTCAGGTAATCTGAAGTCAGAGGCACTAGCCCTGATGTTTTTGAATTGGCCTTAAATGGTCCTACAAAGATGGATATAGTGAAGCTCCTGTATATAAATGGTCTGCTGGTTCCATCTGGGCCATCACATTAGTACTTATGGTCACTGTTTAACAAGAAAGACAGTAGATGGCAGCCTTTCTGGTAAATCAAGAGAGAGAGAGAGAGAGAGAGAGAGAGAGAGAGAGAGAGACCTTGTTCCCTGCCCTCCCAGCCCTTGCTACTACTGTGAGATGGCCACTGACAGCACTGTCATAAAGTGTGCCATGTCTTTGAGTAATTAATTAACATTACATATATAATGTTAATTATATTATATAAAAGAACATTATATATTCTATATTATATAATATTATATAAAAGAACATTCAGTGCCCGAGCACTTAACACTTAATGAATTTGTATTATGTTTCACAGGCTTTTCAGGTGGTCTGTCGATGCATCGTTCTGCATTCTCCATGTAACAAGCTCTATTCTTATCCTCCCATTCACAACAGGGAGGGATTGAGGTTCAAGGAGCCTGCCTGAGGTCTTCCAGGTGCTTGAAATTCAGATGACACGTGTTTTGTTTCCTGAAAATGCAGATGCATTCATACTTGCTGATTTTCCACATTTAGTGCTGTATTTCTTCCTTAATTTCTACTCCACAGACAGAAGAACTGCGTTTGATCCTAATTTGTGTGTTAAATTTAATAATAACATATAAAGAGCTCGCTCTCTCTCTCTCTCTCTCTCTCTCTCTCTCTCTCTCCCTCTCTTTCTCTGCCAGACTCTGACAAATGCAGAAGTCAACCTACTCTTGATAGACTTACAACATATTAAATCAAAATCCTTGGCCTTGGTGTCAACCTATATATGTTCATGATTTTTAATAAGTAAAGTTATGCCAAAGATAAGTAACATTAGGTGACCAAGATGAAGAGCTCATGCTTACAGAAAATGTTTCTTTGCCATGGTACTTAAGAGCAATGCCTAAAAATATCAGGTATTAAAACTGTACAGCTGTCCAGATTTCTAGACCTATTTTCCTGGGCCTTTTATTGGTGTAACAACAATGTTTCCTCATGGTTCCCATTTCAGCGTTAACCATCGCCAGTCCCATCATTCCTCACTGCCATTCTTGCCACACCACTTTGTGCTGCTGTCATGGAATCCGTCTTCCCAGTCAGTCACTCAGTCATGGAATGATAACTTCCTACAGCTGTGCTGCTTGCCAGAATTAATGATCGAGTTTTTTTCCCTCAAGAAATATGAATAAGTGTGCGCAAAATTAGCAGTGGGTATAGTGATGGGAAAGGATGCAGGCAATTTCAAGATGAAAACATTCACATTGAGGTTATGTGTCTAAAGAGTACTACTGTAGTAACATTAACTTTTTAAAGAAAGTCTACATGGGAGCGGCCATCCTTAATCCATAGGTATATATTATAAGTATGTCAGTGACAGCTGTACCATTGAACTGCGCACATAGTTCATAAGATACTCAAGGGGTAGCCTTCTCAGTAAGTCTTAACAGATGGCCTTCAGCAGCAACCCTAGCCCTACACACCACAAATATTCTCATTCTCTCTACCCTTCTCTACCATCCTGAGAAATATTTAATATCCAGTGGAGTAATAAAATGCCACTCTCACTCTGGATCAAACAAAAATGTCTCTTTATCTCCACAGCCTCTGAGCAACCAGCCGTTGGGCAGCTGGAACCCTTACATTGGCCCATTTACAACCCCCTCTACCCAGTGCCAGGCCCAGGTGCCTGCTCTGTGGCCATCACAAATGATTTAAGCCCTAGTGGGCTGCTTTGGTTATTGGACTGAGCTGCTCACCACCTGTGACCCATGGGTACTTTTGCCATCCATCCTGGACCGTCCCACATACGCCATGTTTTAACACTTCCCATTTGGACATGATTTCTGAACCATCCTTTACTTGCTGTGAGGTGTAGGGATTGGGACAGAAGGCAGCATAGGCAACAGAAGTCAGATCTCTTTCCCTATCCACAGCCACACCATGTGACTCAGGCCCTGTCTGCTCTCTGTGGCCTTCCTCTTCCTCTGAAATTCCAGCTTGGCATCTCAGTCTATCTGCACTCTCCTCTCCTGGCAACCTCTCTTCCCACCCCCCATGCCTTACTTCATCCTTCAGGTTTAGAAGCATTTCCATCTGAAAAAAAGAAGATATTTTTTTTCCTTAAAAAAAAAATCCTCCCAAGTTGGAAACACTGCCTACTGTAACTATAGAGATGCATCAATCATGCCGCAATAATTGCACAGCATAGGGCTTCCTGTTAGGGCTGAGCTACCTGCCAGAAAATGGCAGCAATCAGGCTATTGGCAGCAGACAATCAGGCATCATTTGTAATTCTTTATGGCTGCATGTTTCCTGGTCCAGGAATTGGATGCTAATCAATCAGTCGTCATGGCAACTCTGCATCACACAGCTATCAATACAGAGAGAAAGATGGGAGAAATTATGAGGGCAGTGACTGCCACAGTCTCTGGAAAGGGTGCCAAGTGACCTTGCTAAACAACAACCCATGAAAAGCAGGACCAATAAAGAGCAGGAGCCTCCCATGGGTGAAATCTCACCCAGCCTCATTGGTAGGTATGACAGTGAAAGTCAGTGTCTTACCACAGTGGAAGGAGTAGGTGGGTGGTTTCTGGGTCACCTCCCTCTCCTTGGATTCCAGCTGAGCTCCCATAACCAAGTAATACCCAGGCAGTTCGAAGAAGGGAAAAAATGAGCACTAGTGAAAGAAAAAAAAAGAACTATGAGTTCTCCAATCAGCCAGTAAATGTTTAGGAAGTACCCAATACATCAAAGGCCCTTCATGAAGCAAATATTTACCATCCTAAGATATAAAAAGCCAACCAGAATCCACAGAGGTATCGAACGTGCCAGATGAATGGTCCAATCTTGAAACAAACCTGGAGAGGTCAGATCTGGGAACAGCCAACGTGAACCAATGTCATGGAGTTAATGGATCAAAACCTTTCTCTGGGACTGAGTTGGGTGTGTTCTGTGCTAGCTAAGCCTGTCCTGGTGAATCCTAACAAACTGAAGAAGTAAATGTATATGTTTCTGCCATACAATGTAGGAAACCTCGTCACAGAATGGAATAATGGGGTGTCTTTTATGCCACATAGCTCTAAAAGACTAGGATAAGATTAACTGCAGTTCAGGGCTGACAATCACCCAGCTCTGTAGGTACAGGTGAATCTGGGTGTAACTCTAAGGCAGGCATTTCATTGCTTGGGTCCTGGGTTTCCTTTCATGTCTCTCAACTGAGGATTAGCATGGCTAATGTTTGAATGAGACAGCATCTACAAGTTTTCACTTCTTCCTTCCTTCACCTTTTCCAAGGTTCCCTGGCTCTAATCAGAACAAATTGACCCCTTGGACCTTAATACAGGCATGTAATCAAAATGGTATGAAAGCATAATGGAGGAGAGGGGATGGAACAGGGGATTCTAGGGAGGGGAAATGGGGAAAGGGGATGACATCTGTATTGTAAATAAATAAAATATCCAATAAAAAATAAATGAAAGTATGAGGCCATGGGGGGGGGGTAGGAAATAACAGAGATGGTTAACAGATAGAGAAACACGGCTGCATAGGAAGAATAAGTTCAAGCATCCTGTCACACGTCGAGATAGCTGTGGCTGACAATTTACATGTTTCAGAATAGTAAAAAGAGTTTGGAATTTTCCCAACACAAAGAAATAACAAGCGTTTGAAGTGAAGGATATGTCAGTTGCGCTGATCTGAACATGATTCATTGTATACGTGTATAAAATAATCATACTGTACTCCACAAATATGCATAATTATTATGTCAAATATGTGTGTGCTTTTCACGAATTTATTCTAAAAAGCTTTCTAAACTTTCTAAATTGACTTCTGACTTCTACATCATTAGTCACAGCCCATATATGCCTTGCCAATCTCAAATTTTGGGCACCTTTGAAAGAGGAGGCGTAACAGAGCCTTAGATAGCTACATGTGTAGCTAGATATGTGTAGACGGGAGGACTGTAATGGACAGAGTATGAGAGATCAAATCAAGGGCTGGAAAGATAGCTCAGTGCTTAAGAACACTGGATGCTCTTCAAGGGGACTGACTTCCATTCCCAGCACCCACATCAAGTCTCATAATCTTCTGTAACACTAGTTCCAGAGGATCCAGTGCTCTCTTTTGGCCTCTGCTAGCAACAAACACATATTTGATACACAGCTATACATGCAATGAAAATATTCATACACATAAAATACAAAATATTCTTAATTATTTTTCAAAAGATGAAGTTATATCATTCCTTCCTAACACGACTCACCCTCAGAACCCTGTCCACCTCTCAAATCAGGCAGTAACAATAAGATACAATTTCAGTTCATTGGCATTTGCTACCAAGATTAGCATGAATCCATTTATAAACCAATTAAATTACCAATCTATTATCATCAAAGCAAGAAACTGTACCGGTATATGGCTTAGTTGATAAAGTATTTGCCTCACATACATGAAGTCCTGGGTCCAATTCCCAGTACCATATAAATAGAACATGGTAGCACCCACATGTAATCCCAGGACGTTGAAGATAAAGGAAGGTCATGAGAAATTCAAAGTCATTCTTAGCTCCATAGCAAGTTCTAGTCCAGCAAGCTATAAAATACATTGACCCAGTCAGTCAGTAAATCAAAAAGAAAGCACCAAAGGCTAGACACAAAGCTCAGAAGGTAAAAACACTTTCTGCTCTTTCAGAGAGCCCCAGATTCAGTTCCCAGCACCCACATGGTGGCTCACAATCATGTGTAACTCCAGTTCCATGTATTCCAAAGCCCATGTGGTGCACATACATACATGCACAGAAGTTCATTTACATAGAATAAAAGTAAACAATTAGTCCGACAATAAGGCATCATTACTGTATTTATACTTCAGACTAACTTTCAAACTGGATCAATATCAGTCTTCTTTTATGAAGAATGACTTTCTCAATACAACCATTGGGCTTCATGCAAACTCTCCTGCCTTCCATGAACAGGCAGTAGATCTTCTCATGGTGAGAAAAGTGCAGGTTTGGGTTCCACCCTTGCCTTGTCTGCTCACTAGCACCGTGTCTTTGCACAGGCAGCTTCGTGCCACACTCTGGGCCACAGGCTCCTCACCCAGGCCTTGTTTTCAAATCCTCTTAGAAAACAGCAGATCCAGCACAGGGCAGCAGCCCACACATCCCTGTTCAGTGAGAGGGCTGATGGATGTTTTCAGTGGTGAAACGGTCATAGACAAATGGAAGCATTGTGTGAAACAGTGCTATTGGGGTTTCCCTACTGAATTGTCCCAGAAGCCAGTATTCAAAAAAAAAAATCTGAAATCTACACTCAACAGGATTTTGTGTTTGCTGTGTTATCACTGTCTCTAAAGGCTTGTGTTCCAAGGACTAAAGTTTAGAGAATGCTGAATTACCAAGTCTTTGTTGTGACCGCAACAAGATAGAGATGTCCCTATGTTCCTGCTTGTTGAGGCTCACCACATCTCCCCTAGCAAATACTGGACAGCTTTATAAAGAACAGGCCAGGTGCATATGTGCTGATGAAGAAAAATCCCCAAATTACAGCACTGATGAAGAAAAATCCCCAAATTACAGAATAGATGCAGAGACGATGGTGCATATTTTATAAAACAGCCCCCTCGTGAATGTGTGTATATGTATATGTTTGTATATATATATGTGTGTGTGTGTGTGTGTGTGTGTGTATGTATTTATGTATGTATGTATTTATAGATAAATATGTGTATATGTATGAAGAGTAGGGGCATTAAGACAAGGATGTATATGCATGCACAATCATGCTTGAAAAACTGTCAGCTGACACATAAGATGTGCCTTACACAGGATTCTGTAGGAAGGGCACTGAGGGTGGGGTTAAAGACATTTTTATTTTATACCACTTTCACGTTATATCACTCAATACTATTCGGTTTTAGCTTTACCAGAGCATATGCTGTTTCTATGACTTTAAATAAAACCAAATTCCAAAAGCTCCCTAGAAACATTTTGATTTGCTTTTATTTTTTGAGACAAGGTCTTACCATGTAATGCTGGCATGTATGAAACTCATAGACCAGGCTAGCCTCCAACTCACAAAGGCATGCCTTCTGGAATTAAAAAGTGTGTATCACCACGCTAAGCTTCTAGAAAGTCTTTTAATACCAGTTCTACAATATTGAGGGGTATTTTTAAAACCCCAAGTGAGGCCAATTTGAGCCTATCTTCTTGATAAAACAACAAAAGTAGCCTTACACTGTCATTTCTCAGAGTTGGATCCTTCTGGCCTGTGATGCCCACACTTTGGGCTTAATCGATGTCTCCAAAGTGCCAGAAACCCCAGCTATGGGACAAGGGTTGAGGCTCTAGACTCTTTAGAGACTAACTGTATCAGCAAACTACAAGGAAACAAATCTCAGAATCTAAATCCATTTGAGCAGGAAGACATCAAGCCATCACCACCTGCTTCTCATCCTACAGAAGGGAAGCCTGAGACCCATGAGAGGGAAAAGGAACAAACAAATTATTGCTAGTATGTGATTCCTTTTGAATCTAAAAACATTCCCACCATGTCCTGTTCTTCTAAAACAGGGCAGAGTCATCACTTACCTGTACCCTGTGGAGACAAGATGACTTCTCGGAGGGGGTGTAGTGGCCCATGCCTAGACGCCTAGCACTTGAGAGGTGGAGGTTTGAGTCTAAGGTGGTCTTTGGCTGTATATCCAGTTAGAGGCCTGCCTCAGCAACATGGGAGCTTGTGTTAATAACAAAGGAACTAAGTTTAAAAGGATGGCTTCTCGAACACCAAGAATGAGTAAAGTTACACTTACTGGAGTGAAGAAACAAAATCTACCCATGAGAAGTCTTAGCTAAAGACACAAAGAAAGTCAGGCTGCTGGGGTCCTCTAGCTGACCCTTGACTTGACCGTCTTACAGAGAGAAGAGTACCACGCTGAGGATGGAGTAAAGAAACTAGGAGTGAATAGAATTTGAAAAGCAAGACAGATGTATACCAACTGATGAAAAGAGAGTAGTGACCTCTCCTGTCACCTTTGGCATCCACTGGGTAGACCTGGAGGATGGATGTGTCAACTTCCATGCTTTTGAGCTTAGTAATGACAGTAGCTCCCACAGTGGAAAAGAGGCATGTCTACCTAACTAACTGTCTGATGGACAAAGCCCTCCCTTCAGCACCAGAACCTCTGTGTGCTTTGGGGGCGGAGTTCTGGAAGTCTTCATAAAATGCAGTTCTAGAACTCAGCATGGTGGTGCATGCCCACAACTCCAGTGCATTCAGGATACTAGGCCTGGGCTACATATGAAGGCCCTATGGCAAATAAGAAAAGAGGTACCTTAGGTGCCCTGCAGGTGGTGGCATCGTCTTCTACTGTGGTGTTTCCTTTCACATCGGGTGAACATTGTTTTCTGAGTTTTTACACAATGAGACCCTTGAACCACTGAAGTGTAGTGGATTCTTTCTCTCTTGTTCCAGTAAAATTTTCTTGTTTCTTTCATTTTTTTTTTTTTTACTGAAGGTAAGTTTTACAAAATATTATTATGTCCAAGGGGATGAATCCTCCTTTTGTTTTTGCAAGCAGTTATTCTATAGGGAAACAAAAGGTTGCTTTTCTTTCTTTCCTCTTTTTTTCCACATACAAAACAAAGCATTGTGGGTAATCGGAAAAAAAACAAAAAACAAAAAAAAAAACAGCGTTCCAGTACTAGGTCTTTGCTTGAGCTGATGAGCAGTGTTCTGGGTTGTTACTATTGCCATTTTATAAACAAGCAAGCTTAGTCCAGGACACTCGTGCAAGGCCTCCAAAAGAGTTGAATTAAGAGTATGAGCCTCAGGGTTTTGATCCCTAGACCCTCCTGCTTTGCTGATGGCCTTCTCTCTCTACAGCCTCTCATCTCTACCTCTTCTCTGTCTGATTCCATCACTATACCTGCTCCCAGAACCTTTGTTTCCTTCAGGTCTGCTGTTTCTCCACTGTTGTGGTCAAGCATTGATGCTCTTTAAAGCCTGCCTCAGAAGAACAGGAAAAAACCTGTTCAACTGTTAGCAGGATAGTGTGTTCTCCTCATTCCCCAATCCCAGGTAGTATAGCCAACCTCAAAGCTTGTTCCCTGTCTTCCTCTCTCCACTCACATTTCCAAGTGCTTGATATGAAGTTTATGCTATGTGTAGTGTATATATGCAGAACCAGCATTAGGCCTCAAACTAGCCAAGCGCCACTGTTACTATCACAATATATACATATCGCATGCATATATATATGTATACACACACACACACACACACACACACATATATATGTGTATATAACTATGATACTAACACAGAAGAAATAGAAAGGATAAACAGAAGAGATGAGAGGGGGTTCGGGGAGAGTAGTGGTGACAAGAAGAGACATGAGCTGGTGGCATGAGGGAGGCACTCTTTTGTCCTTTCCTCATAAACATCAGACATCAGGCTGCCCCTAAGCTATACACAATGCAAGGAAAACACTGCACTTGGGGCCTAGTTAGCTTTCTGCTACTGTGATAAATACTGTGACCAAAAGCAACTTGGGGAGAAAAGGGTTTGTTTCAGCTAACAGGTTACAGTCCAGCAGTGAGGGAAGCCAAGACAGGAACTCTAAATCCTCCCTTCCTTGTCAATCACTCTCTAAGTGCTCCCTTCCTTCTCTCTCTCTCTCTCACTCTCTCTCTCTCTCTCTCTCTCTCTCTCTCTCTCTCTCTCTCTCTCTCTCTGTGTGTGTGTGTGTGTGTGTGTGTGTGTGTCCCTCTCTCCTTCCTTCCCCCCCTCCCTTTGTTCATGTGTATATGTATGTGGTTTATATTCAGCTAATTTTCTTATACAGCCTAGACTCACATGCCTAGGGGTAGTACCACCCACAGTGGGCTGGACCTCTTAGATCAATTCATAAACAAAATAATGTCCCCCAGATACACTGTCAGGCCAATCTTTAGTTGAAATTACCTGTTTCCAGTGACTCTTTGTTGTGTCAACTTGACAATAAACACTAACCTGGAGAACCTGCAGTTCTTTCCTCCCAGTGTTACATTTCTATTGATTAGTTGGGAGTTTCACATAATGCACTCTGATCCATTCACTCCCCAGCCTCCCCAGGTCTGCCCTCCCTCCCTTGTGATTCCTCCCACTCACACAAAAAGGAAACAAACATCAAGTCCAATTCATGTTGCCCATATACTCACTGGAGCATGGTCAAACTCCCAGTGGCCAGTCCCTTAGAGAAAACTGAGTCCTTCCCCACCCCCACCTCTGCCAGAAGCCATCAACTGTGAAGAGGTGCATTTCAGGCGTGTTTCTTAAACAGGTCTTTTATTCATCCTTTAAAACACTGCTACCCCTACACCTCGCCTACATAAAAATTCTAAAACCAACACTCAAGTCTCCTGGTTGGTTCTTGGCTTAACTAACCAGGGTCCACTACAAGGCCAAGCTACCAAGAGGGTATAAATGTAGTGGTTCATACCTCTCATCCCAGCACTCAAGAGACATAGGCAGGAGAGTTTCTGTGAGTTTGAAGCCAAGTTGGGCTACATAAGGAGTTCCAGTCAAACATGGATTATGTCTCCCCAATAAACAACACAAATGAATCCAAGATCTGAGCAGTCCCCAAAGTCAGCATCAGTCATTGCCAACCTTGCCTGTCAGGCTACAGGCCCATGCAGCCCGAGTCTCTGACAGATGTACATAAGAACTTTTGTAGGTGATCAAGTAGGCTTTATTCCAGGAATGCAGGGATGGTTCAATATTTGGAAATCCATCAATGTATTCCACTACATAAATAAACTCAAAGAAAAAAACCACATGATCATCTCACTAGATGCTGAGAAAGCATTTGACAAAATACAACATCCCTTCATATTAAAAGTCTTGTAAAGATTAGGAATTCAAGGTCCATACCTAAACATAGTAAAAGCAATATACAGCAAGCCAGTAGCCAACATAAAACTAAATGGAGAGAAACTTGAAGCAATCCCACTAAGATCAGAGACTAGACAAGGCTGCCCACTCTCACCCTATCTATTCAACATAGTACTGGAAGTCCTAGCTAGAGCAATTAGACAGCAAAAGGAAGTCAAAGGGATACAAATAGGAAAGGAAGAAGTCAAAATTTCACTATTTGCAGATGATATGATAGTATACTTAAGTGACCCTAAAACTTCCACCAGAGAACTCCTAAACCTGATAAACAACTTCAGTAAAGTGGCTGGATATAAAATCAACTCAAACAAATCAGTAGCCTTCCTATACTCAAAAGATAAACAGTCTGAGAAAGAAATTATGGAAATGACACCCTTCACAATAGTTACAAATAATATAAAATATCTTGGAGTGAATCTAACTAAGCAACTGAAAGATCTGTATGACAAGAACTTCAAGTCTCTGAAGAAAGAAATCGAAGATCTCAGAAGATGGAAAGATCTCCCATGCTCCTGGATTGGCAGGATTAATATAGTAAAAATGGCCATCTTGCCAAAAGCAATCTATAGAGTCAATGCAATCCCCATCAAAATTCCAAATCAATTCTTCATAGAGATAGAAAGAGCAATTTGCAAATTTATTTAGAACAACAAAAAACCCAGGATAGAGAGAACCATTCTCAACAACAAAAGAACTTCTGGGGGAATCACCATCCCTGACCTCAACCTATACTACAGGGCAATAGTAATAAAAACTACATGGTATTGGTACAGAGACAGGCATGAAGATCAATGGAATAGAATTGAAGATCCAGAAATGAGCCCACATACCTATGGTCACTTGATCTTTGACAAAGGAGCTAAAACCATCCAGTGGAAAAAGGACAGCATTTTCAGCAAATGGTGCTGGTTCAACTGGAGGTCAACATGTAGAAGGATGCAAATCAATCCATTCATATCTCCTTGTACAAAGCTCAAATCCAAGTGGATAAAAGACCTTAACTTAAAACCAGATACACTGACACTAATAGAAGAGAAGGTGGGAAAGACCCTCAAATACCTAAGCACAGGGGAAACGTTCCTGAACAGAACACCAATGGCTTGATCTTATGCTCTAAGATCAAGAATTGACAAATGGGACCTCATCAAATTGCAAAGCTTCTGTAAGGCAAAGGACATTGTCAATAAGACAAATCGGCAACCAACAGATTGGGAAAAGATCCTAACCAATCCTATATCTGATAGAGGGCTAATATCCAAGATATACAAAGAACTCGAGAAATTATACTCCAGACAACCATATAACCCTATTAAAAAATGGGGTACAGAGCTAAACAAAGAATTCTCAACAGAGGAAACTCAAATGGCTGAGAAGCACCTTAAGAAATGCTCCACATCCTTAGTCATCAGGGAAATGCAAATCAAAACAACCCTGAGATTCCACCTCACACCAGTCAGAATGGCTAAGATCAAAATCTCAGGTGATAGTAGATGCTGTCGAGGATGCAGAGAAAGAGGAACACTCCTCCATTGTTGGTGGGATTGCAAGCTGGTACAACCACTCTGGAAATCAGTCTGGCAGTTCCTCAGAAAACTGGACATAGCATTACCTGAGGATCCAGCTACAGCACTCCTGGGCATATACCCAGAAGATGCTCCAACATATAATAAAGACATATGCTCCACTATGTTTCATAGCAGCCTTATTTATAATAGCCAGAAGCTGGAAAGAACCAAGATGTCCCTCAACAGAGGAATGGATACAAAAAATGTGGTACATCTACACAATGGAGTATTACTCAGCTATTAAAAATAATGAAGTTGAGAAATTTTTAGGTAAATGGATGGATCTAGAAATTATCATCTTGAGTGAGTTAACCCAATCCCAAAAGAACACACAGGGTATTTACTCACTGTTAAGCGGATGTTAGCCCAAAAGCTTGGATTAGCGGAGACTCAACCCGCAGACCACATGAAGCTCATGAAGAAGGAAGACCAAGAGGGGATGCCTCAGTTCTACTTAGAAAGAGTAACAAAAATGTTCAAGGGAGCAAATATGGAAACAAAACATGGGACAAAAACTGAAGGAGGGGCCATCAGGAGACCATTCCACCTGGGTATTCATCCCATGTACAGCCACCTAAGCTAAACACTGTTGTGGATGGCTGGAAGTGCATACTGTCAGGAACATGATATAGCTGTCTCCTTAGAGGTCTGCCAAAGACTAACACACTCAGAGGATAATGCTCACAGTTAACCACTGATAAGATTAGGGGTTTCCCAATGGAGAACTTAGAGAGAGGACTGAAGGAGCAGAAAGGGTTATTGACCCCAGGAGGAAAGCAACAATACCAAACAACCAGAGCCCTCCAGGGTCTAAACCACCAGCCTGGGAACACATAGGGAGGGACCCAAGACTCCAGCAGTGGTATATGTAGGGGAGGATGGCCTTGTCGGGCATAGGTGGGAGAGGAATTTCTTGGTTCCATAAAAAAATAAACACAGAGTGGGGGGAAATGTGAGGGTGGGGAGGGGATAGTGGGGGGGGGTAGGTGCGGTCACTGCCTCATAGAAGCATGAGGAGGGGGATGGGATAGGAGGTTTCTGGGTGGTGGGAAGAAGTGAGGTAAGGGGATAAAATCTGAAATATAAATATTACAACCAATTTTAAAAAGGGGGAAAAAAAGAAAAGTTGTTTGAACCAACATCTTTTAAAAAAATGTCAGCCCCCTAGGGGGAAAAATTTTTTTTTCTTGATACTAAAACTTGTTCTGAGAATTGTATATTGCAGAATACACAGCCTCGGTGTATCTACTCATCAAGCATACTGAGCAGACCTGCCCAAACCTCCGATGTCCTGGAATTCCATCTGGATTCAGTGAAGACACAGCATCAGAGGCTTATCAACTTACTCTTCCCCCTACCCCTCTTCTAATATCTCAACACCCGTAATCAGCTTGAAGAAGTTAAAGAAGAGTCAGTGCCCCTATTCCCTGGGCTTGGGGACTAAGGTGGTTAATATTGGTCTGTCTTTCTAGGGAAAAGTAGTGGTTTTGTTGGAACAGGGAGGATTAGCTAGGACTTATTGCATAGCCATAACCTATTGGTAGAAATCTGTATAATTATTATCAAGATGAAGTTATAATTTCTTAAATGGTACAAAATTTACTTTAATTTCAAATTTAAGGTTTTCATTGGTACGAGCTTCTTATTAATATAAAAATGAGATGAATATTGATACTCTCATGGGCATTGTGCCTGTATAACACATTTAGGAATACAAGGCCTAGACCCAGTCCTTCCTTAACTTTTTTAACTGATTTGGGATGGTTAACCTATGAGTTAAGGGACTATAGCAAATTCATGGCTTTGAGTTTATTGTTAGGAGGTTTCCCATATTTTATTTGGAAATAGCTGAGAGGAGTGAACAGACAACAGTCCAGGTTACCTTACATGGATAGTTGGTTTTCAAAACATCAGAAGTCCATAGAATTGACACTACAAATATTTATATATTAATGTCCATTCTGATTAGAGACCTGTCTGCTCCTGACAGCTTCCTGTCGTAGATTCTAAGAAGAAATTGAGCATCCTTGGAGTTACTCCAGTTGTGTGGTAACAGCCACTAGGCAAGAATTGCCTCTCTCCATCTACAGACAAATTACTGTCCAGAAAAGGACACACATGCAGAATAGTCGACTGATTATATCTGCCTAGACAGAGTAATCAGCCCTTAATAATCCTGCATCACTAAGGTCTGTCAGATGACTCAGGGCCAGAAGGCTGAAGATTTGATGCTCCAACATTTGGCAGTATAGGGGCTTTTCAGGTGTTCAGCCGTCTCTATAAATTGGCTAATTTAGAAGCTATGTTTCGTGCTTCCCATAACTTCAGTTAACTCAGTCATTCTGCATTTCTGACGGGGTTGAAGACCTATAGTCTCATAGCCAATCCTGGCTATTTACTTTGAGAGAAAAAATCTGAGTAGATGGTTTTCAGCTGACATTCATTCTAAAGCCAAAAAAAAAGCCAGGATCAAAAGTAAGTGTTTTAATTAGAAGAGATGACAGAGGTTCTGGTTAGTCAACAAAATGATGGACTGGGTGTTAGGACTATCTTGTACCTCACTGGTACAATTAGGAATAAGTATGCTCTAATTGTATTTTGAGAGATACGTTTTACTTTAACAGGAAGAGTGATATGTAGGAGGAGCTAAGTGGGAAGGAGTACTGAGAGGAAGAGATGGAGTAAGGAGAGAAGATGAAGGAGAGGAGAAGCTAGGTGATGAGAGAGAGAAAGAGAGAGGGGGCATGGAGGCAGATGTTCACATGTCTCCACCAGTCAAAGATAGTTTTTATATCTAGGTTGGGTATTGGATTACCCTTCTGATTGAGCATTACCAAACTTATAAATCCTTTGATTAACATTTTAAAAAATTGTATAAAAGCAAAAAGGAAAGGGGGGCATGGGACAGGGGTTTCCTAGGGAGGGGAAATGTGGAAAGGGGATGGCATCTTAAATGTAAATAAAATATAAAATAAAAAAAAAAGAACTTTTGTAGGCCATCCTAATCATATATTGTGGCCCAGGTTACAATATATGAAATAGACTTTCACCTTGTAACTCCACATACACTCCTAGGCCCACAAGCCCTGAGGCCCAGGCAACTCCACAGGCTGAGGCCCTGTGCTGGTCTGAAGCTATCCACCAGGGTAGGACTAATAGAAGGCTGGTGTGCTGCTCAATTTAAAAAAATAAAACGACCCATAAGGTGGGTAATAACTGTCCCGCAGAGAGATATGAGTGCCACTAAAGCTGTCATACTAGGAAAAAGGAATGATTGCTCGTCTCCCGCGCTCTTATCCACCCATGTTAGTCCTAGACGTGTGCGTTCGTGCGCGTGCGCGTGCGTTTTGGAGCCTCTTGTGCTCTGGAAGAGAGGGCAGCTTGACAGAGAGTTACTTTGGGATGGTCAAGCATCCTGCACCTTGCAGTATCGTGCCCAGCCCTGTGGTAGACAGCATGCTGCATTGCTCCTGAGCCAGTGCACTTCAGAAATACCCAGGGAACTTTGGAAACAGGCCCCAGGGCTCCACTCCAGCCAGGAGGAAGCAGAGACCTTGATGTTTTCTTCAGCCCTGCAGGTGATTGATTCTGCAGAAGCTTATCCAGGCACTGGCTTTTACAGACCACTGCAGTGGGGAACAGAACAGGAATGTAGGGCCTGCGTTGTCCTTAAGGAGCTTACCACATAAGCAGGAAGATAAGACTCATTTATACACGGTAAATTTAATTATTCCCTCATCTGTGTTCAAATAGTGCCTCTGTGCTTATCTTCATTATAGCTTTTGTTTCATTGAGTTGGGAACAGTTATTAGCCCCTCTCCTTTATCAGTTTTCTGTGAACTATCCGAAGGCAGGGACTATGTTCATTCGTCTTGGGTAGGTTTATACTCACAATCATTTAATGGTCCATTCCTTTCTTGATGCGAGAAAACTCAGGGAGGCTGGGGATGTAGTTCAGTTGTTACAGAACTTGCAGTGGGGAGCAGAACAGGAGTGTAGGATGTGCTTTGTCCTTAAGGAGCTGGTGTTTGGAAAGCCCTGGGTTTGATCCCTCCCAGGACAGAAACTGGGCATGGTGAAGCGCACCTGTAATCACAATGGTGGGGAGGTAAAGATGGGAGGCCCAGGAAGGAAATCCCAAGATTCACAAGGCAGGAGAGAACCTGCTTTTGCACACTGTCCTCTGACCTCTATATAAGTACTTTGTGACATACACAGCCACACACCTGTACACACGTACACACACACACAAATCAATAAATAAATAAAGTGAAGAAAAATGTAAGCACTAAGGCTGTCATGTCAGGTAAGCACCAGCCGTACAGTGGCAAAGAAACCCAACAAGCCCCCAGCTATCCTGGAACTAACGCGCCAGCAGGGCTGAGGACAGGAACAGTCAAGCAAATAAACAAGACCATAATCTATTGGGACATCCTGAAGTCACTGACCCTGGGTTAAAGTAAGTGAGGACACCAGGGGAGCGGCACAAACATCTAGAAAGAGCATCAGGCAGAACCAGCAAGTAAAAAGGCCCAAAGGCTAGCGGGAATTAGCTGCTCTTATTGTGGAGAGAAGGCTAAGATGGCTGAAATTAGTAATGAAGGATCTGAGGCTACAGAGATAGCAGCTGAAAGGTCCATAGACTGATTGAATGAAATGACAGATCACTCCTCCCCTCCCTCCTCCCCTCCCTCCTCTCCTCCCTCCCCTCCCTCCTCCCCTCACTCTTCCCCTCCCTCCTCTCCTCCTTCCTCCTCTCCCTCCTCCCCTCCCTCCTCTCCTCCCTCCTCTTCCTCCTCCTCTCCTCTTTTTCTTCTGTATCAACCTCCTTCTGTTCTTTCCCTTCCTTCTCTGCTTCTTCTACTTCCTCCCCTGTCTCCTCTGCCTCCTTACCCTCCACCACCTTTAACAAACAGGCCCTCGCTATGTAGCCCAAGCTGGCCTCCAATTCACTATGTAGCTAGTAGCATGGTCTAGTCTCAAAGTCATAATCCTCCTGCCTCAGCATCCTGAATACTGGGAATATAGGCATAAACAACCACAGCCAACTATTTTCTACTTCTTTTTCCTCTTGATTCAAAATACAACACCACAACCCATCATTGGACCGTCTTAACCAAGGTGATCGACACACATGATTGGGTTCTTCTTCTTTTACAAATCACACTCCTCCCCCCAAGGATCACAGAGTTGAATGGAAACAGACGACAATGTCGAAGCAATTTTCAAAGTTCAGACAAGAGACAGTGGGCAAAAGAAGTAGAAAAGGCGGGGGGGGGGGGGGGGGGGGCAGGTGCCAGCATGGATTTCAGAAGCATCTCTCAGCCTGCTGATAGATAGGGTGGAGTAAAGACATCAGGAATGACTCCTGGATTAACAAATAAGCCCAGTGCCTGGCACATAATAACAAGTGCTTGATGGATGATTACTGAACGGCTAGATGAAGGAGTATTAAACACCTCAACATCAGCTCTCCAACATAATTATGTGCCAGCGTGTCTGGTGCAGACAAATGCACTGGATCATCAAAAAGATGTCACTGAAGCCAGAGGTGAGAGTGCATGCCTGTCATTCTGGATGTTCCAGAGGCTGGGACAGGACAGCCATGTCTCGTGAGTTCAAGAGCAGCCTAGGCAACATAATGAAACACTGTCAGAGAGCGATGGGGAGGGAGGGAAAGAGTCAGAGGGGAGATCTGAGCTCCAGCTCAGAAGCTGACTATCACCAGGATAGAGAGGCGAGTATGAAAGGCGATGATAGATCAGATTACAAAAACGAAGCTGGCTGCGCTGCTGCAGTGTCTGGGAAGAGATATTTTCAGGGTTGGTTGTGTTGTGCTGCGCTCGAGTGTGCTTAAGATGACCGTCCTGATTGGTGGGATCACTGTCACACTTGAGCCACCACATCCAACTTGTTACAGAGTTGAGATTGGTTTCATTATTGGGGGGAAGGGGTTCCCCCTTGGTGCGGGAGAAGGGGGCTGAGTTGTTTTGTTGTTGTTGCTGCGCTTTGTCTTGTTTGGTTTTGCTTTGTTTAAGGGACGGGAAAGTGAAAAGGACTGCAAAGATGACTGTGCTGGCAAAGCAGAAGAGAGGACGGAGAGCTCACACTGATTCCAGCTACAAGTGGCACCATTGGTCCTCCCAGGTAACTGCCATGGGTAGGGTACCGTCCAGGGAACAACCTCCCTAGTAGCCAGAGACCTGAGCCCATTAGCGAGATAGCAGGAAGATACTCCATTTGGACCCTCTCATCTTCTTCGGCAGTTCAGTAAACCACCAGCTGGCTGAAGCTGGCTAGAAGCTAGAAGCTGGCTGGCGTTGAGCACATGCAGGATCCCAAGGCAACCTCCTGGTCGGAGATGCCTGACCAGCGAATGACAGCAGCGCCCTCTGGTGGGCACACACTGTCTTGCGGCCCACAGAGGACATCAGCTGTCTTTTGCAGGCAGATTTAAGAGATGGGGGAGTTGGTTAGGCAGCCAGGGAGCAACCATAGAAAAGACAGGTTCTCTAAGGAAGCTGGAATTGCTCTTAATGAGGATCATCCGCTCATCCGCTCAGAGGGTGGGTAATCTGAAATGTCTCACTCAGGCCTGCCTCAGTAGGGACCCCAGTCTTCCTGAAGGGCTCACACAGGAGTGCCTCTGCTCCCTTCGTTTTTTTTATTTTGAAGCATGCGCACAAGTTTTAAAGATACAATATGCTGCAATAAGGATACAACTAACTGCAATGGAGACAATATATTTCTCCTCACTTAAAGCTCTTTACCTGTCCTTTGCCTCAAACATATCGCAATTTCACACACACACACACGCACGCACACGCACCCATGCACCCACGTATGCACACACATACAAACAGACACTGCATGCATGCATGCATGCCATTCACACAGCAGATATTTACTGAGTACTTAATATGCCTCAGACCTGAGGTTAGCACCTGGAAACACAGAGATGAATATGTAAGGCTCTCAACTTCCAGCAGAAGCTAGTTGTCTGTATATAGACCACTCTGTACAGCATGCTAGCAGGACGGCAAGGAGGAGCCCAACCCAGGCTGGATCAGTTGTAGATATTTTCTTGAAGTTAACACACTGCATCTAGATCTTGACAGAAACAAGGATGCTTCTCTGTCAAGAGTAATAAGAGGCCATTGAAATGGCTCGGTGGGTAAAATTGCTGGCCTGATGACCTGGCTTCCATCCTTGAGACCTACGCAGCAGAAGGAGAGAAGGAACTACTATAGATTGTCCTCTGACCCTACCCCCATTATACACTCAAAGTCTTTTTTTATTAATAGTGATTTTTATAGTTCCAGGAAGGTACCAGCACTCTGGAGATAGAAACAGGAGGACCATCCTCAGCTGTATAGGGAGTCTGAAGCAGCCTGGTATACATGAGGCCTTGGTCTCCCCTCCCCCCAAAACATACCAAGAAGCAGCAACAGTCCATGAGGGTGACACCTTAAAGGGGTTTTAGGGGCACCTGCACACACATGGCATGCACATATGAGCATAAACTGTTAGTTGTTATTAGACGTCCGACCGCAGTTCAGAGCAGACCACTCCAGATCACATGGTTCCAAGGGGTGGAAGGTTTATTCAGGAGATAGGGCAAAGGTGGGGGGAAGAAGGTGGAAGAAGAAGAAGAGAGAGGAAGAGAAGTAGAGGCTGGCCATGACCACATGGAGAGAGAGGAAGAGAAGAGGGGAGGGGACAGAGAGGCAAGAGGGTAGGAAGGTAAGAGATTAAGAGTAAGAGAGTAAGAGAGAGAGAGGAGGGGGCAAGCAGCCCCTTTTATAGTGAACCAGGCCTACCTGGCTGTTGCCAGGAAACTGTGGGGAGGAGCATATCTGGCTGTTGCCAGGTAACTATGGAGGTGGAGTTTAGGCATGGGATTGTTAGAGGCACCTTTAGTGGCAGCAAGCAGCAGGGCCAGGGGAGCTGGAGAGAGCTGATTGCAAAGGCCTTTGCTAAGGAGTTTGTGTCAGCTCAAGACACCCCAAGACCAAGTTCTCAGCACACAGGAGATTTGCCCTAGAGAGACAGAGGGCATGAAATAAGAGACAAAGACAGGAGATAGAGAGTGAGAGAAATGGGGAGTAGAACAAAGGAGAGGGGAAAAAAAGAAGCACAGGAGAGGAGGGAGGGGGATATGTCCCATGAGACAAAGGACTGTCTATGGATAGAGAGGAGACAGACATGACCCATACAAAAATGGTGGTTTATAAAGGTACAAGGGGAGCCCCATATTAGCATGAGGTGCTTAATTTTAATCAGGCATGTTAATAAGGTGAGCCAAGGAGGGCTTTTGGTTGCTGGACTTCAATACTGAACCTCAGGAGGAAGAAGTGGCCAAATAAGGGAATAGTTCTTAGTGGCTAGCTTTAGGAATGCAATCCAATGGTTTTTTAGTAAGGCAGAGGAAAATGGGAGAGAAGGGTGAGGCTTGCCATGCTCAAGCTGGCCATAGTACCTTTAGTCTGGGCTCTGGGGAAGGGTCCAGACTCTGTTCATGTTATATTTGAAATAAGATGTTGCTGGGAGGGCATGATGGGGCTCAGAAGGCTGAGGCAAGAAGATTGAGACTTTGAGAACAGGCTGGGTTGCATAGGGAGTTCGAGGCCACTCTGAACTCTATAGCAAGGCAAGGAATAGAGGGAAGGAGGGAGGGAGGGAGGGAGGGAGAGAGGAAGGGATGGATAGAGGGGAGAGGGAGAAACTTTAGTGGGAATGAAGATCAGTCACAGAGCATGGGCCTAGCATGCAGGAGATCCTGGGTTCCATTCTCTGCCCTGCAAAGAGGCGGGTAGAGGGGATGGATATTGGTATTGATGACTGAGGACCTAGAAATATCTGTTTGTACCCAATCGCAAATCTTAGAGTTGGGGGACTGAAGTGAGATGCTTAGCAAGACTCTGCCAAGAGAGTGTGGGATGTACAAGGTTGGAGGGGCTTCCTTGAGCTTCTTCAGCAAGAGACCCTGAGAGGCTTGTCATAGGATGGGGTGAAGTTCCTTCCATAGTCCCAAATAAACCTTAAATGTGAATGTGTTCATCCTCTAGTGTTCCACACAAGGATCCATTCCCACTGTACACCTGGGCAGGAATTGAACAGCAGAGAAGAGAATATCCCAGGAGGACAGACCCAAAGAGAGTCTCCATGGAGCTGACTATGTCACTGTGCAGATTTTATGAAAGCCCACAGTGTCACAGATTTGTAAGATGAAGGGGCTGCTAGAATAACCCTCCAGCAAGTGACCTTGAGGCCCACCAACCAGAGAAGCCTGTGAGTGAGCACTGGTTCATCAGACTAGTCGCTCTCCAGGGCATCACCAAAAGTTGAATATTTCTAGGTCTGGAAAAAGAATTTGCACTTCCCCAAGTCCCAAGCACACAGATGGTCCAAACGTCTTCTGCTGATAAGAAAAGTGCACCACTCAAAGGGAACAAAAGATACTTTACTCTTGAGCCAAATATGGATGACCATGGCCCAGACACTGAATCCCAAGTGAAATTTATTTCATGATGTGTTTTAGTTACAGAACAAAAGAAAGTCACAGGTCAAGGTATATTCTAGGACCCTGGTGAAAACATTGGGTAGCTGGGTTACAAAAGCTGGGGTGGAGGGCTCTCTTCTATAAGTTCCAAATGTTTACTGTCACTTGGCTTCCCAGACTGATGGAAACAGGCTTCTTTCTACCTGACAGGCACAAAAAATGTTAGGTTAGACACAGAGGTGGTTGGTGAGTGAGTATCAGGGGGACTAAAGGTGGCCCAAGATAATGGGCTAAAGCTATAGGTCTCCAGGAAAGTGTTTACCTGGTATGCATAAGGCTTAGGGTGTCAGTTCCTGGCAGTACACACACACACACACACACACACACACACACACACACACTCAGAGAGAGACAGACAGACAGAGAGACAGAGAGACAGAGAAAGATTGCAACTTCTGTCCTCTTAAACTTTACCTTGATCCCCTGCTTTTCCCAGCTGCAGACAGCTTCTCTGTGATAGAGTGCTTGAGTGATTTGTGCACAGATCTAGGTTTAATCTCCAATACCTCAAAAACAAACAAACAAATAAACAAATAAACGTCGCTTGCACTCAGTGCTGCACATGGAGACTTTCCCTTCCAAGAATAGAAGCCAACCAAAAACAATTCAAATTGGATCTTCCTTTTCTAGAAGAAGGAGAAACTCCACAGATCTCTGTTTTGACCTCCAGGTTCACAATTCCTGCTGCTCCTGGTGCAGCTCACACCCACCCTCACCTCTTAAACCAACTGTGTTAACCGTATGAAGAGTATCTTAGGTGAAGTGTTTTTAGAATTTTAGGTGAAGTGTTTTTAGTGTTTTCCCAATTGCACCTCATATTCCCATCCCCAATGCTACACCTGAAGTTCCCCCAACTCGTAATGCACTGCCTTTGTTCTTTGGAGATTCTCTTTGGATAGTTTCCTCTTGGGTGGTGCTAAATTCCCTCTAGAAGAGTGGCAGAAGTTCTACCACACGGTACCCTAGCCGTGGAACCCTTCCTTCAGAACCTATCACTTAGAAGTGAGATTTTAAAGAAGCATGTGAGTCTGTTGGTTTCCAGCTACAGGACCTAAGGATCTGGTCTGCACACACACACACACACACACACACACACACACACACACACACACACACACAGGAGCTCTCTGTTTCTGACAATCACTCCTTCCTTGCTCTTCAGTTTTGCAAGTGACTAAATCTGGTTTACAGGGAGCCAAGGCTGCCAAGCCTGGCTGTTAATCCCGTCACCAGAGGGCGGTGCAGACTAAAGACGAGGGTTTTTCTTTCACACAGGCTCACATGCAAACCCAGTGGGTAACAGCACCCTTTCCACCAAGGTTACTTTTGGATCCCTGGTTTAGCACTTCTTCCCTGTGCACTCCTGAATACCAAAAATCTCTTACCTGTGTCTTTGCACTTGGGGCCTGTAACTAAGTAACTAAAAATCTGTAATTTGGGAAATAAAAAACAGGAGGAGTGTCACTGGTCAGTCTGTCTACTCTGTTCACTCTTAGGAAAAGTCCCACCGTATTTCTCTAGACAATACACATGGTCCCTGGAGAAGCCTGAAGCTTCCCATGGATGATCCATATTTAATTGATAATTAATATGCAGCAAGGGCTGACTGAAAGCCATGAAATCACAGCAAAGCCTTTCTGGGGAAGATGGCCAAGCATTAGGCTATTATCATCTAATGTTTGGGCTCAAACTGAATTAGAATTGAAGAAAATAGATTGACCCTTTTAGCATCCCCTGGTAAATACTGGGTCTAGAATGAGAAGGAGAACGCCCACGGGAAAGAAGGAAGCGAAGATGATGATTTGGCCCATCACTCTGTCCCATAAGGCAGAGATAACACTGAATGAACGCCATCTCTTCCAGGCCATCACTGACATCCGTTTCTTCCTTTGAAGATGAAACTTAAGGTTTATTATCTTTATTCATTCACTCAGGAATAATTGAGAATGATTGGACAGGCAGTGCTCTAAAGCGATAGAGATACTGAGACTATAAGGTGTGCACAATATCACAAATTAAAGTCCAGAGGATAACACCCTCCCTACTTCAAGTTGAGGCTTTTTAATTGTACTACGTTTTATCACCTTCTTCTAACTAGGCAACATGCTCTTCCTCAGCATTAGGGAAGTGCACAGCCTATTTATATTTATAGTATTAGAACTATTATTTACCCCAGAACTGATTAGGTAAGCAGATGAATGGATGGACGGACAGACAGACAGATGGAAATATGGATGGATGGAGTGATATTCTGAATGAGAATGACCTCCCTGGACTCATATATTTGAATATTTGAACCCTAGTTGGTAGTGCTGTTTGGACTTGTTCTCTCTCTCTCTCTCTCTCTCTCTCTCTCTCTCTCTCTCTCTGCCCCTGCTTACAGATCAAAGTGTAAGCTCTCAGCTGTTCGTTCACTCTGCCATCATGGACTCTCATGTCTGAAACCATAATCCAATTAAAGTGCTTTCTTTTTAAGTTGTCTTGGCCATGGTGTTTTATCATAACATCAGAAAAGTAAGATATTAGTATAAATGAATATGAGTGAACGGATGAACAGATGTATAAATACTTCATCTTCTCTCTTATCCCTTTGATAAGTGTTAGAGCATGTATTAGCTACTTTTCTCCTGGCTATGACAAATGCCTGACAAAGGTAACTTTAGGAAAGAAAAACACGTTTTGGATCAAAGCTTGACGGTATAGTCCACCATGGGGAGTTATGAAATCCAGAGTGTTAAGCAGCTGACAACAGCGTGTCTGCCACCAGAGAAAGGAGCTCTGAAAAAGCTGGTGCTCACAGCACTGTCTCCTTTTTATTCAGTCTCAGCTCCCAGCCCATGGGATTCAAACTCTGTGAAACTTCTAGAGATGAGCCCAGCCCAAACTGTTGACTGTGAAGAAACAAAACCATTGCTATTTTAAGATACAACATTATTAAATGTTTTAGCACCACTTTAGAAGTAAGGATATTCTGAAGACACGTTTACCCCTTCTCCCAAATCACAACTTCTTCAGATATCTTAGGCTGTGAGAGGGAAAATGCTGAAATTTCAGGGCAGCCAGAGGAGGGTCTTGTGTTCTAGAGAGATCTCACACAGCACTGACAACTGTAGAAAAACTCCTTGCAGGAGAACCTGGAGCAGAGAAGATGATGGGTTGGTGACAAGCAGGACCACACTTTGACCCAGACTGCTTTGTTCTGCACACTCATGGCCTTTTGGCTAAACCTAAGCCTCACTGGACCTTTGTCCTTTTTCTAAAAAGCAGGGCTGATACACAACTGTCATCCCAGCACAGACAAGGTTGAAACAGGTATCTGAGGCTATATTGGCTACATTGAACTGCCTAGTGAGAACCTATCTAAAAACAAAGCAAAAGCATAAGGTAAAGAATCAGAGTTGCCAGTGGAATTATCTTAGCCTTTTTTCCTTAGTCCCTTGACAGACTCCTTAGAAACTGGTTTACAACTATCAGTCTGATAAGGATGGTATGTTACACTGGAGCAGAAGATACCAGATCACCCTTCTGATAACAAGCCAGAAAAAGGATTCAACATGACAGCTGCATGCTGGGGGCTGGCTAACTTAAGCTCTACTCGGTTCCAGGTACCTATGTGTTCCAACCAGCTAGAATCTGAAGAAAGTGTAGTCTAATGCATAGCCCTCAGAGCTGGCCATGGGAAAAGATCCTGTGTCATCTTGATGTACATCTGGTTAGAATGAGCAAAAGTAAGTGCTGTCTGCTCTGTCAGCCATCTATCTGTCGTTATCTTGATTAGGATAACAGCAATGACCAGCTGTTTAATAACTAATAGATACTGGTCATTTCTATAGGACATGTAAGACAAAGTCCTAGCATAAATATCCACAGAACATGTAAGTGTTAAGTTTTCTGGATCCAACTTAAATAACAAGAAAAATATATGTTCTTAAGGGCTGGAGGGGGGACAGGAGATTTCACTGAATTTAAGGAGTTTGAGCTTTGAAGTGTTTGGTACAACGAAGGCAGACCCTTCCTAGCAAAGTAAGTATCATGAGTTCTGTCTTAGCCATTATTCTATTGTTCTGACAAGATACCATGACCATGGCAACTCTTACAAATGAAAACATTTAATTGGGGCCTTGTTTACAGTGTCAGAGACTTCGTTTCTTATCACCATGGCAGGGAGCTTGATAGAAGGCATGGCAGACATGGTACTGGAAATGTAGCTGAGAGTTCTACATCCTGATCTACAGGCGGCAGAAAAGAAAACACTAGGCTTGGCATGGGCTTGAAACCTCAAAGCTCATCCACAGTGACACACTTCTTTCAACAAGGTCATACCTCCAAATCCTTTTAATGTTTTCAAATAGTGCTGATGACCTGCCACTCAAATATATAAACCTACAGGGGCCATTCGGATTCAAGCCAACACAATGAGGAAGGCTTGGTTGTGGAAAAACAGTGTGTACCTGGAGGGCTGTGAACATATAGATGTCTAGAGACTGGGGCCCGGTGGCAAGCGCTGGATTATCCTAAAGTAGCTGAAGAGCCATCATTGAGGAAATGGAGGTGTTCATGACCGTGCATACTTCTTTCTACAACCTGAAGCTACATCTATGCAAGCCATAACCAATAGGCAGACGTATACATAGTCATGCTCACACAGACACATGCACACTGTGTTTGTTCTTATCATAAACCAGCCTAAGAGATTGCTGTGGATTCTAGAGGAGGGTGGGGAGGGCCCCACAGCAGATTGGTGAGGCTCTAATTACATAACTCTGAGGTGGAAATTTAGTAAAACTGCAGACTTAGAACAACATAAAAATACATAAAACAAACCCATCCTCTCATTATGCAAAGAAATTGCTCATTTGTGGAGTTTAGATTACAGTAGAGAGCTTATAAAGCAAAAATATGGAGCTTTATGGCATCCTGTAAGTGCTGGCATGTTCCCCACATAGAAAGTACACCTGCTGTATGTCACCTAACTGAAAAACATGGTGAGTCCTCTATCTAAGGAGGTATGCTCTGCATTTCCACTGTGCCTGCCTCCAGAGGTGGTAAGAAACCGTTTGCATAAGGAAGCCTCCTGGGAGAACCACCACCTACAGCCCTTCTGAGACCATAGGGAAAAGATGCACAAAGAACCATTGGCCAACAGGGACAGTTTAAATCATATTTGTGGCCACTAGACTAGGGAAAGGAGGGTGGCACCTGTGTCCTGCCTTTATGAAGAAACAGGGCCACTGGTGTATGACTCAAAGATTTCTCTGGGACCTGGATCTCTACAGGAAAACACACAACAACAATAAACCCAGTTAGCTTTCATTTGTCTTAACTTCTTTATTTCATTATCCACTCTTTTTCTTTACATTAAAATAAGTTTGAGGATGACCAAGTCATAAAAACTGCTTCTTACCACTATATGTTATGGAACTCTATTTACAAGGAATAAAGGATTGGGTAATCAACTGCACTGGGAAGTTTCCAAGTTAAATACACACATACACACACGCACGCACGCACACGCACACGCACACACACACATGCACACATACCCCTTTGAAATTTCAAATGAATTTTACTATATAAAAAGTTTTGTCATTGTTAAACAGTCACTGGGCTTCGTTTAGCTTTTCATTTTTAAAAGTTTAATCCATTAAAAAAAAATGGCTGGCTATGGTGGTACATGCTTTTAAATCCAGGCAGATCTCTGTGAGTTTAAGGCCAGCCTAGTATTTACAATGAGTTCTGAAATAGCCAGAATGACAAAGTGAGACCTTGTCTCAAACAAACAAACAGAAAAATAAGAAATCTGTGGCTTTTCATTTTCTTTGCAAAATGTCTATCATTGTGAGGAAGAAGTGTTTTATTAAACAAACTTGGGAAGTTGATCACTTTCTTTTTGCATCACTGTGATCAAAATACCTGAGAACTAAAATGGAATAACAGGTTATGTTGTTATCATGTTTCAGAGGCTTCTGTCCATTACAGTAAAGTAGGCGTGGCAAAGCATATCAGCACACATCATGGCTGCCAGAAAACAGAGAAAAAGGACAAAAGGAAGGTCCAGGGCAGGATAGTACAAGCCTTCCCGCTCCCCTCCTTCCTCCTTCCTGGAGCCTCTAGGGAAGGACTGCCCCTGCCCATCCGTCTCAAACGTCTCTCTGGTGGTAACATGGTTTGAAAGTCCTTAATATTCTTACCAATAGACACATCACTTCCATCTTGGCCTCCATCAATACCTATCCTCATGTTGTCTCTGTACCCATGTATCCCGTCCTCTTCATAAAAAGCTAGCTGTGTTGTGTAAGAGCTCACATTAGTCCAACATGACACCATCCTATCTTGTTCACATCTATTGCTGAAGAAAGTTATAGTCAGAGATTCTAAATCTGGGGAAACTTTAACCTCCTGAGGTCTCCAAGCTCAATCTGCCTGAGAGAAGCAGGCTCTAAAAATAAAGTGACCTGATCCTGTAGCAGCAGAGCTGGGACCAGAATTAGAGTTTATTCCTCCTCCCCTCAGTATCTCTCATCATTTGCAAATAACAACATACCACCAAAGAGTACCCATTTGATTCCAGGTTCAGGATAAAGGGAAGGGATGGCTTTGTTTTAGAAGCTTCCTGTGCTGATCTAAGTTTGCAATGATGTGTTGGCCTCTAGAAGCGTGGTTCCTAAGTTAAAGACAACAGTTTCCCTCCAAGAGCTTATGGTAAAGTGAAGCAATCTGGTTCCTGGTGCTCAGGAGCATGCTCACTGTCTTCATGCTGCCCACAAGTCAGGGTCTGTCTACATCCAGAGACAATAGTCTTCCTCCAGCCCAAGCTGTCGTTGAGGAGAAATCCTGGAGACAGTGCCCCTCTGACAATTTCACCACCAAATGCCTTTGACTTGTATAAAGCTCCGTAAGATTTTGAAAATGCTTATTTAGAACAGGAATAGAATGAACACAAAAGACAATTGTTTATTAAAAAGCCAGCTGACAGCTAATCAAATCTCAATCTTCCATACATCTATATAGTCTGAGTCAAAGATTGGGAAACCAAGCCCACTCACTGCGACACTTTCTAGCCAGGGAGAATTGATTGATGGGCTCCTGCAGCCCCTGCAGGTCTATGTGCAGATGTAGAACAAATGTCTCTGGCCTGAAGCAGCTCTGAGACTAGAAAAGGCAGCTCAGACCACATGGTGAACATCTGGAATTTCATGGCAGTGGCTCAGTACCAACTCCATGCTGGAGACACCTTCCCTCCATGCTGGGGACCCAATGGCATCAATTCAGGCCAAAGAGATACTTGGCGGAGGCAGAGGGATCTTGACTCTCTGAGAGGGAGGGCAGGAGGAGAAAGTCAATTCTCACTAGACACTGGGATACTTGGAGACAGCTTCAGGAATTGGAAAAGAAACTGGGTCGTCCTGAGCCTCTGCTACCCACTTCATAATGAGAGTTGTCACTTCCAAGAAGGCATGCAGACAACATCCAGAATCTGGAGTGAATTCCTTTGGAAGTCTCATCCTGGTTCTGGTCCAGGTTTAGACAAGTCTGAACACACAACCATGAACTGTTTTGCTCATTCAAAGGTTAAATGTGTCCTATTGTCTGTAAGGACCTCAAGAAAGCAGCAAAGAACCCAAACTCCAACTTCAAGTTTTATGGCCCCATAATAGTTCTGTTATGCTCAAATTGCAGGCACCCCAAAGACCAACCAGGAGCCAATTCCAGTATAAACACATAAGGATCTAGAGCAAGGTCTCTCATCATCCCCATCACAGCGAGTCAGAGTGAGAGGCCTGAGTCTAGGGCTTCAGGGTTTTTATTGTGGTTACAGCAAACTTGGGGAATTTCCATATGGGTCAGCAAGTTAATATTTTAAAAACTGCATTTCTGGTATAATCTGCAGGAACTGAACGCAAGGGCAAACCACCTGACAAACAGGATGGCCAGGTTATCTATTCTATACAGGATGTCTTAGGTTATCTTTATGTACCTTGGCCCTGCTATTGTAGCCTGGCAGTTGCTAAAGGGGGAGGGGTGTCATAGGATGTTTGCTCAGGTGTGATTTTCTTCCTGGAATTGGAGTTTAGCCCCTGGTTTCGCACAAAATGAAGTTTCTTCAAAAATGGTGTTGGTTGGGTTTTATAGTTCCACTATGACCATGCATTCATGACTTTGGATAAATTCTTGAGCCTTACTGTCCAAGATTCCTCATTTCTCAAGTACAGACAATTCATGTTCTTCCCTTCTCCCTGCATGAGACTCAAATAGGATAATGTATACAAATGTTCTTATTATGGGCTGAATGTAGAATTTCCCCATCCCCCTCAGGCTTTTGTTTTGAGTCCTTGGTCCCCAGCAGGTGACACTGTCTTGGAGGTTGGGAAACCTTTGGGACAGAGTTACTAGGGGCAGACAGAGTATAGCCTGATCTACTTCTAACTCTGATTTCTGCTTCGAGATTGGCCAAGATAGAAACAAGCTACTCTCCAGGCTCCTGCAATCACGCCTTCTCTGCCCTGGTGTGTGATATCCCCTGAAACCATGAACCTGGGTTAAACCCTTCCTCCCCAAAGTTGCTTCTATCAGTCATTTTGTTGTGGCACTGAGAGAAAGGACTAATTCCATTCTGTACGATACAAGGGACAAAAAGCACCGATGACAAAGAGCTGAGAAGAAAGGCCACTCAGCCACCAGCTACCCAGCTGTGAGAACTTGGGAAAGTCACCATAAAGCTACAATACTGGATGACGGTCTTGGAATTCTGATGGGTTAAAAGCACTCAAAGATGCAATGGTACTTATACCTCACATGACTTGGAAGCTTCTCCTTCCTCTGGGCCATCTGTGGGCCTCTGGCAAATCCAGAAATCCCAGATGCCCAATGCTGACCATGGAGAATGATAACAGCAGCCAAGCCTCAGCTGTGATGTCCCTGGAAACTAAAGGCAATGTGTGTGTGTGTGTGTGTGTGTGTGTGTGTGTGTGTGTGTGTGCGCGCGCGCGCACACATATGTATATACGTATATATACATATATATATTTATCACCATGTTTATAAAATGTATGTGCACACACATACAGCTTCCCAGACCTGTTAAGGGTACTCAGCTCCCACATACGTGGCTGTGCTTTCTTTAACATGTTCTAGTTGTACTTCATGCTCCCCCTTCAGGATGTTCTCATCCACTTTCTGTCTTTTAGAAATCCACTAGAGTCTCTGGGCTCCCAGGGCTACCCTGATGTTCCAGGAGCAGCTCTGAACTCCTTTTCTTTTATCTCTCTGGGATTCAGGAGGCAGAGGAGACAGACATGTACTCAGGCTTCAGCAAGAGGCTTCTGGTTTTTCTGTTATGCAAACAATATACCTTCTCTAACCATGGGCCCAGGGAAGGCTCCACTTGGGCTCACTTCTGCAGTGTTGGATCTGGTCATCTGCAGCCCCTGGGGCCATTGTATGTAAGGCCCATTCCAGCCATTGTGTATGGCCCATAAGCACAGAAAGAAGTGAGACAGGAGTAGCCCAAGTCTTGGGCTGAGAAGGAACTTAAAACAGGGCAAGGGGCCATGCTTGGCATTTGCAGTCCCCTCTGTGGTACCTGAGGCTGTACTGCCTCTGATCTTTGCACAGATATAATCATTTGTGAAAATATGTACTGATACTTCTGTCTCAGGAAAGTTAGTTCCCCGTTGTGAGTTTCCATTTCTGCACATGTGAAATAAGCTAAATAAATTATAGGCTCATAATGAGCAGAAAGCTTACACACACACACACACACACACACACACACACCTTATAAAGACAACAGTCAGGTTGGATTAGAGACCCCTCATTTCAATTTAATTCTTCCCGAGTCTTATGTACAGTCACAGTCTGAAGAACTGGGGGTGGCGGCTTCAGCATATGCTTTTAAGTATACAAAATTCAGTCGTACTGGTCTCTAGTGTCTGTCTAGGACTCACATCTAGTTCTCTGAAGGTAAATGATGAACTTTGGATGGGCCTTTCTCCCACTAATGGTCAGCAACTGACCATTGTGTTGCTGAACAAGGCAAGAACAAGGTTGGAAACTTCCGAGATGTACTGCTGTCTGGGTTGGGCCTGAAGAACAAGACTGAGTGCTTCTTCTGATCTACCCACAACACACTCAACAACAGAGAGTGAACTCTGGATGCCCACCACAGGGGTGGGTCTTGGAATCATCATGTGTTCTCGGCAAGCAGCAATCACAGTAAGGGCTACACTCGCTGTGTCATCCACAGTGTTGTAACAACTTCTCAGGAACCAAACAGCTGCATTGTTTGTCCTCTGTGGGGAATAAGAAATTGGTTTCTAAAACTGAAACACTTGAATTATCAAAGTAACATGATGAATAAAAGAAACTTCCTGTACGATTCTATTCACATGCATCCCAGAGTGACAGGAAAACAGGTCTGGGGATGCCTAAAGAGAAGACACAAAAGAAACAAGAGGCAGTCACAAAGCTGCCTAGGTGACGTGCATGCTCAATATCTTGATGGTGGCTGTGGCTTCACAAGTGCACGTGTCACAAAGCATTGCATGCCAAAGCATCTTGCAGACAGACTTTAAATGTGTGACTTCTTACACGTCAATTATGCGTTAATAAATCTGCTCAAAGCCAAGGTAAGAATGACAACTGATTTATCAGGGAGTCTTGCAGCTTAATCCTGCTGAGAGGAAGATCAGAAGAAAATGAGAAGCAATTTGCAGATAGATCGCTGAGAAGCTCTGGGATTCGGAAGACAGGGGCAAGAAGAAAGAGGAGCAGGCAGAGTGGTTGGAAGCCTGTGCTCCCATGCCACAATGCGACCTGCTCCTCAGATGTTACCCTACAACAGACAAAGTGATGCAGTCTGAAGTCTCTAGGGATTGCTCACAGGTCTCCCAGCTGAGGGAAATCAGCTGGTGTCTACTGCTCTTTTCTGCTCCACTGCCAACCAACTTCTCTAGACCCAAGAGAGAAAGACCCCTGTTACCATATCTCATTAACAGAGCTCCCAGATAAACCCTAGAGCAAATATCACAACGTGTATGCTCTTGGGCCTCATGAAGGAGGAACAGCAATCTCTTCAGTGCAGGTCGTGGGTGGCACTACACCTCGGACATACCTGGAATCCTGGAGGGATATGCAGCTACTGCCATGTTCTCAAGAGATCCATACTAAGAAGTAGGCTTTTCTTCTTCATTTTTCTTCCTGCCATGGGTGGTCCTTTTTTAGGCATCAGGATTTCTTGGTATCGGTCACAATATCCTTAGCTTTAGAGGTGGAATCTAGACTTCTGACATCAACCTCACCACTGAACTCAATAGAAACAGCTTCCCAGAGCATTGGCCACAGATCTGGACACTTGGCTTTCTCTCTTCCTTACTCTCTTCACCTGGATCCGTGTGTGTGTGTGTGTGTGTGTGTGTGTGTGTGTGTGTGTGTATGCACACACATATACGCATGGTTTCCATCCACAGCCATAGTTGTCACTCACAGAGGGTCCATTTCAATGCTGTGAGGGAAGGCAGCTGCTACAGAAGACACAGACATCAATTTTGTGACATCAACATATCCAACATCTAAAATACACTCTTTAAAAGATGTATTTATTTTATGTATGTGAGCACACTGTTGCTGTGTTCATACACACCAGAAGAGGGCATAGGATCCCATTCCAGATGGTTGTGAGCCACCATGTGGTTGCTGGGAATTGAACTCAGGACCTCTAGAAGAGCAGTCAGTGCTCTTAACCTCTGAGCCATCTCTCCAACCCCTAAATGTGTTTTGATCCCTTCCATATCACACCATTTGTTTCCTGTTGTGTGTAGCTTTACTTTGTATCTGTGGTGCTGTAGATTCAGTCCAGGGCCTGTGCTTGCTAAGTAAGTGCTCTGACATTGAGTGACATTGAGCTGTGGTCACAATCCTTGGTTTTTGGGGGTTTTTTTGGTGTTTTTTTGTTTTTTTGGTTTTTTTGTTTTTTGTTTTTTTGTTTTTTTTTTTTTTTTTTTTTTTTTTGTTTTTTGTTTTTTGGTTTTTTTTTTTTTTTTTTTTTTTTTTTTTTTTTTTGAGACAAGATCTTACTACGAAGCTCAGGTTCCCCTTGAACTCTTTGTCCTCTTGCCCGACCTCCTAGGTGCTTGGATTATAGACATGCCCTCCATGCCTAATGTATTACTTCATTTTTATCTAGAAGACTTGGGGAGAGGTCTGTCAATTTGAAATTGGCCGTCCAGTGCACAAATCTCGGTGTGTGTAGATGTCAGAGGCATCCAAGATTCTATAAAGGTATGAAATCAAAAGGAAAAAACAAACCCCTGCCAGTTAAAGGCTCTATTGAAGTTAAGACAGTTAAAAATAAGTTCCTGGTTGTTCTGTGTTAAGTCCTTGCAAGTTAAGGTTTCTATCTGTAATTAAGAATAACTTTCTGTATCTTAGCTCTGAGGTAAACTGCTTAAGATCCCACTCATACAATATATATCCTCAACTCCTGATACTTGCCTTTCATTGTATCTTTCTAACAATGTATAACACTCAACTCTTGCCTTTGTGAAAACCTTGTAGCTCCTATAAAAGAGCCTTCAGAAAGTCAGCAGGAGCTGCTCTCTCAATTCCAGGCTTAGGGTGAGACAGCCAGCTGGTCAGTCCCAGGTACACTTTAAATTACAGCTTGCTTTAGTTAGACGATCATGGATCTAGTCCTTCTCCTCATGATTCTCAGTTTTTTTCAAGAGCCAGACAAGGGACTTAGACACTGTCAGGAACCTCTAAGTACATCCCCTGACAAAGCCTGGGGATGGGGAGAGAAAGAAAAGGGAGATGGGAAGGGGGAATCACCCTAATGGACCCTAAGCAAACTTCTCCTCAGCCCTCTTCTCACCCTAAGCTTCCTTATGACTATGTAGGAATATTTATACGGGGATGGTTGTGGTGAGGAGTACCAGGAGGCTAAAGAGGAGGGTTAGATAGATACTGGCATCATACTGCCTGGCTTCAAATCCTACTTCACCACAGGACTGACTGATCCTAGCAAGGTATTTATTTCTCTACCCCAGCACCTCAGTTTCTCCATCTCTAACAATGCAACATGAATGGTTCTTGTCACACAAAATGATTATAAAGACTAATCTCTATATAGAGACTATATAGAGGGTAAGAATCCACACTCTAAACCTTAAACCGCTTTATCTACTCTAATTCTTTGATATTTGAAAGTTGGGGAACTAGAGCTGACTGGGAGAAAGAGCTGTAAGGAGCCTCTGGAGAGGGAAGCATGAATCCTTCCTTCTTTGAATTTTCAAGGCTCTAAGCACAGTTGGCTAACATGCAAATACTCTCCCAGCAGTTTACTAGCAACTGAAAGTTAGAGATGTGAACTGGTTGACAGACATCTTTTGTCTTTTCTAAATTAAACTCAGGTTTAAACGGAGCAGAGAAGAGAGGGCTTGGGAAGAGGGCAGTGTCTCACATAATACAGATTGTTCTTGTGAGATGGCAACGTTTGCAACGGTTGAGTCACAGGTTCTACAACAGGACTACCAAAGGAAAGGGTCAGCCCCAAACATCCTGTTCCCACCATTCCTGAAACAGAGACGATCAATCTGTTTATGACCCAGAACCAAGCCTGTGGTGGCCACAGGTGACCACATGGGCAGAAGGATAAAACACCAGTCTACAGTTCCTAGTGGCTATACAGTGATGGAGATAAAGTGGATTAGAAGAATCATATACTATTTTTGCAGTCACTCGTGAAACAGCATCTTATTAGTTCAATCTTCGTTCCAGATGTGCACAGCAGTTCCAAGACCAGAGAAAACAGTGTTCTGATGACATTTGAGCATCAGCAACAGGGAGAGCTCCTGACAGCTGGAAAGATGGCTAATCTGAGCATTGAACTGCAACCAAGATGTAACAGAAAAGCCACCACAAATTCTTAGCACCCTCCTCCTAGGAAGGAGAGGCAGAAACTAAGCAACTGCCCCCCCATCATTGCTTCCTAGAAAAATATCAAAAAGAGTGGATCATTTTTCTTCTTATTAAACCTTCTAATTTAGACCCACCACTCTGAGAACCTTGCCTAGGGAATGGTGGACTATAGGGGAAAATGCATGAAGGTACACACCAACTTTCTCTTATGCCTTTAAGTTTTGAGGTCTTATAATGTGGCTGGAGGCTTGTATTATAGCATGTGCCTAGCTAGCATGCAAGAAACCCTGGATTCAACCCCCAGAAAAATGTAAATAACCTTAAACTCAAACTTGGGGTCTTACTCTGACATTAAGGGGTATTTCATCATGAATTCAATAGGCTAAAAGTACTGGTGTATGTTTGTCACACAAGGACAATTGAAAGCAGAACCAAAATTTAAAGCCAACCTTGGCTGAAACAAAAGCCCAAGTTCTTCTGACTTCCAACACACACACACACACACACACACACACACACACACACACCATCCTGCACTTACCCTACCACACCCACTCAAATACTTCTTGTTGATAGTGTGATAGATATGTGTAATCCTTGTTAGCAATCCCTCTAGGCTCCACCCAACAGTTACCTCGCAACAGATTGTATAGTCAGGTGCTAGCCAACCTGGCTTATAAGAAGGATTGCTTGATCTCTCTCTCTCTCTCTCTCTCTCTCTCTCTCTCTCTCTCTCTCTCTCTCTCTCCCTTTCTCTCTCTCTCTCCTTCTCCCTCTCCCCCACTCTTCCCCTCCCTCCTCCCCATGGTGTGACTTCCCTGGCCTCAGGCCTCAGACCTCAGTCCTTGAGGCCAGTGAATTTGTCCACCAAGAGCACCTTCCCAATAATTCTGTCTTTAATATATTCTAATCTTGTTTGAATTGGCTCATTTCATCAGTGGAAAAATAGCCTATCACAAAACAGCATCTATGCACATTTGAAAATTTATCTCAGGGAAACACTCAACCAAAAGGCTCCCTGTGCCTTTTCTTCCTCTTTCTCTCCTATGTGTTCCTGGCTGGTCTCTTCCCTTCTTTATTTCTCTTCTTTCTTTCTGTCCCATTTCCTTCTCTGCCTCTACTTCCTTCTCCAGACCCCCTTTCCAGGTCTCAAATAAACTTCCTTCCTACTATGCTCGTCATACTGCTGATACACCTCAGGGGCTGCCTCAGTATGGCCCCACTAAGGCACGGCCTCCCTCTGCATCTTACTGAGTTTTATAAAAACATATTAGAGGCTTCATGAGATTTGAGCAGCTTGGCCTGAGGTGGCTCAGATGATGGTGAAAGGTCCGGGACTCCCCAGAAAGGGGTCCACTTAAGTCACAGGATAGCACGCACCCAAAGGACACAGGAGAGACCGTCTTGCTGTAAAGCACATGAGGTGGTTTATTAAATCAGAGCTCTGGGCCAGCCCATAACCCCATATCTCACATAGGGGATAGAGGGACTGACCTCGTGGCTCAGGGGCATAGCGCTTATATATGGGCGGGGTAGGGAAAAATCGAACTTTCGCGCGGGTGCACAGGATTGGTTGTTTTACCTTTTTTGAACACTAGTAGGCCGTACCATGGGGCAGGGTGTAGTTCTTCCCTTGGCCAGTCAGTTTCTGGGATGTTCTTAACAGGCTTTTGTACTGTAACTCCCCCCTCCTCTGTAACTAATTAGATGGACCCAAACCTGCTGGCAGGTGCTTTTCTGCCCAAGGTCTAAGGCGAAAAATTTACACATATTTCATAAGATGGCCTTTATAATTTTTCACTCTACAATGGCTGGGGAGAGCAGACATCCAAACCAAAGGCAGGAAACGTGTTTTTTCCTCCCCCTACTGTCCAAAAGAAACTCAGGACAAAAGAATAACTATTAGCATACCAAAGTGCACATTGGCCTTCTGCTCTCTGAGCATCACAGTACCTGTTACAGAGTCCAAGCCGGCAACCTGGCTCCTCACCCTGCTCCCTACCCTAAACTTCTGCTCATGGGCTTCCCTTCCCCCAGCTTCTCATTCCCATATAATCCTGCTATTTTGTCCACGCAGTCTCCTTGTTCCTTTCTTGGCTCTTGGTCCTTTCTCTTCAGCCCCCTCTCTCATTCCTTTCTCTCTTAGTCCTCCTCTCTAGCTCATCCCTCCCCCCACCCCCAACCCTGCATCATCAACCAGTCCATTGGCCATGTTCAGTCTATTCATTTATCTCCCTGTTCTGGACTCTTTCAGATGCCTCTGGTTGTAATCTTCCTCATACCTATAATAAAACCTTCTCCTCAAACATACCTTGGAGTGATTTCCTCACTATACACTTATCCCTGCAACTTCCTCCTTCATAATCCACTTCAACTTGCCCTTGGGCTTCCACAGCCCTGGTGATGAGATTTTCGGGATGATTTGACAGGTGTGAGTCTCCAGCCCAGCTGCACATGGAGTGCCTCCCTCTCCCACTCATCTGGCATGTGGGGCTCCACAGCAGGGCAGTCTGGCATGACAATTCCATTGGTGACTTGACCATCTTGGTTCCTATTTTCTGTACCAAGCATGTCTGTTCAGTGAGAAAGGATATGTGAGAGGCTAAAGCTTCCAGCAGCAACCAGAGGAGAGCAGCTGCAGAAGCCATCCAGGCCAAAGAATCACCAGGGTCTGGACAGCCTGGCTGTTTGCTGCAGAGAGTTCCCCTGCAGACTTGGAGCCGAACACTGCATCTGGGGAAGTGATGACTTCATTCATGGCTTTCTGTCCAAGGACACCTGTTCCAAATAGACCCCTGTACTCAAGGCAGGTGGTGTCCTACCAAGGGCTCGCCCCCACTTCCACATACTGAGCTGACCTGCTCCAGCATTGGTTTAAAGTGCTCTCCAAGTGTCCCACCCCCACCAGGTTAATCCCCAACAAATCCCACTAATAAAAGACCTGTCTCTTCCCCACCACACACACTCCCACCCCTGCCCAGAGTAACTGAGATTTGAACTGAATTTGCATAGTGAGGCTCAGAGCTGCACCCTTCTTCTGTTTCTCAGCCTCTCCCCTCTATACTAAATAGTTTCCAGCAGGAGATGGCCAGCTGGGCCAGGCCTCAGGGGAACTCTCCAAAGACTCAGTGGAGTGACAACCCCTCCCCTCACTTAAAGGCTGATGGAGGCCATCTGTGCCTGAACTCAGGGAATTGAGCAGGCAGTGCCCTGGGGCCTCTAGAGGCCTCAAATCCATGAGGAAATTCTGCCAAGCTCTCAGCAAAGCCTCACCACTGATAATAACTGGTAATTTCCCTGCCTTCCCCACCTGCCTGAGCTGGAGAGCAAGTGCCAACCCTGGTGGATTTCCTACAATAGGCCCTGGGGAAAGGCAATTGCTTAATGTCAGGTCCCAAAGAAACAGAGGGATAACTGGGGTGCCTGTTAGCATACCAAAGCACACACTGGCTTCCAGGCTCACTAGGTACCTGTAGCCTCTCTCAGTTCTTCTCACCCACCTTCTACCTAAACTTCTCCAGCCTTGGGCTTCCTTTCCCTTCCCCTAGCTTCTCATTCCTAACCCTGCCACTTCAGCCATATTCTTTTCTTGGCTCTTTTCTTGTTCTCTCTCTCTCCCCCCCTAGTCCCCTCTCTTGCTCCCTCTCCCTCCTCTTCCTCTCTCACTTCCCCCCTCTCTCTTTCTTCTCACGGTCTGGTTCAGTGTACTGACCATGTACAGATCCCACAAGGGGAATCTGCACTTCCCACCTTTGTCCAATCAGGGACAAGCATACATCCTGATGGACTTCCTGCCTATGTGTCTCCCACCTACATGTGATCAAGCATGGCCTGCCTGCACAGTTGGGCAACCAACCTTGCTTAATGAAGTGAAACCGAGTGATTTGTTATCTTACATGAACAACAGCCCCCAGCATTGCAGGAAGTTACTTGTCTTTGGGCAAGGGAAGCTCACAGGATAACTGTAGCCCTCACAGGTGCTCTGGACTCTTGTAGATGCCTCTGGCTCCTCTCTCCCTTGTATTTACAATAAAAACCTTCTCCTCAACCATACCTTTAAGCGGTCATGGCCTCAGTTTACTCAGTGCAAGAAAGAAGTGTTTTCTTACCAATTCTGCAGCCCCTAGTGTACCAGACAACCAAGGGATGAGAAGGAAATGAGAGCCGAGGGGGAGGGTCAGAAGCCAGGGACGTGCCTCCAGGCTGAGTTCTGGGCAGAAGGGATGTCCTCAAGAGGTGAGGAACATACAGCAAAAAAAGGACCAACATCATCATACCATGAAATTCTAGAGTGTAGCATGCTTTTCTCAATGCCACGACAAAACATCTAACAGATACATCTTAAAGGAAGGTAGGTTTATCTAGGTACAGGATTTATAGGGTGCCAACATGGTAGAGAACTTTCTGTGACTAGAGCAGTTCAGTCTGGAATGGTGGGAGCTTGCTGTGTAGCCTGTGATATCTTAGGGGATCAGGAAGCAGAGACCTAGGGGTGTTACTAGAATCCAATATAATTTGGTGACCTATATCCAACAACTAAAATCTGCCTGTCAGGCCACAGTCCCGAAGGCTCCCAGCTGGGACCATATTCAAACCCAGAGACTAGAGAAGATTTTTGTATTCAAGCCATAATGTCCTTTGGCTCCATTGGTCAAGGCATGTCCAACCCACAGCCCAAAGGCTACATGTGGCTAAAGATAGCTAGGAATACAGACCAACTCAAATTTATAAATTTGCAATAATATTATGAAGGGTGTGTGTGTGTGTGTGTGTGTGTGTGTGTGTGTGTGTGTATTTGTTGTTGTTGTAACTTGACTGGGTGGTTCTCCAGCATCAACCGCATAAATGACATCTTTTCTGAATGTCAAAGATTGGACATGGCTAGAAACCTTTTATGTTAACAAAGACAGACCCAGAGCTCTGGATGGGGATGCCATAATGGTCACAGCTATTGCATCGTGTCATGGCAGATTCAGAGCAAGAACCATCTCTCCTCTCCGTCCCCCACTTCTTTCTCCCCAGCCTCCCAAGGTCATTCCTTGTATAACTCCGTGAACTTACGCTGGTAAAGCCGGGTTTAGTGGTTCTTGGACACTTTCTATCACCATGGCAAGTACCAAACAAGACATGTTAAGGGAAGGATGCTGTGGCTCCCTATTTCCAGGGTTTCTTCATTTCATAACATTGTGCAGAGTGTGGTAGAGGACGCCAGCTCACCTCATGGTGGTTCACCTCATGTGGCTCATCTCATGCTGGCCAGGAAGCAGAAAGGCAAACTCTCTGAACTTGTAGGCTTTCTCCCTTATCCCCTTCCATTCTATCTGAGCCCTCACACTATGAAGTACTGGCCATATTCAGGGAAATGTTTCTCCTTTTAGCTAATTCTCTCTGGAAATTCCTTTGCAGACACAAAGAAGGTGTGCTTTACAAATCTTCTAAATGTTTCTCAGCCCAGTAAAATTGGCGATTAAGACTATGATAGGACTGAAGAGGTGGTTGTAAGTCTTCACTGTGTGTCTTAGCCACTGTTTTATTACTGTGAAGAGTCATCATGACCAAGACAATTCTTGTAAGAGAAAGCATTTAACTGAGGGCCTGTTTACAGTTTCAGAAGCTTATTCTGTTATCATCATGGCAGGGAGCATGGTAGCACTCAGGCAGGTAGAGAAGTAGCTGAGAGTTCTACAGTCTGAGCAGGCAGCAAGAAAAGAGAGCCTGGGCCTAGTATGAACCCACACTTCCTCCAACAAGGCCACACCTCCTAATCCTTCTAATCCCACCAAAGAGTTCTACTCCCTGGTGACTAAGCATTCAAATATGAGCCTAGGGAGTCACTGTTATATAAGCCACCACACTGTTTGAGAATGAGGACTGGACCTGAGTTCAGCTACTCAGAACCAATGTAAAAGCCAGGTAAAGCAGAGTGTGTCTATAAACCCAGCACTGGGTGTGGGACAGGAAGTGGTGTTCAGAGAAAGGGGGAAGCCAAGGGCTCTCTGACTAACCAGTCTAGCTATAAAAGGCTGTAAACAAATAAGCCTCCTCTCCTGAAGTAATTTTCCACAGGTATTTGTCACATGTTAAGAGCAGTGACTGATAAACTGTCACACGTAAGATTTGAGCAACTTTCTTTCTTTTTTTTTTTTTGGGGGGGGGGGGGTTCGAGACAGGGTTTTTCTGTGTAGCCCTGACTGGCCTGGAACTCACTCTGTAGACCAGGCTGGCCTTGAACTCAGAAATCTGCCTGCCTCTGCCTCCCAAGTGCTGGGATTAAAGGCATGCGCCACCACCACCCGGCTTGAGCAACTTTCAAAGCATCCCAGACAGGCCTCTCAAGTCTTAACTTAAAAGTGCTGAGACTTGATATGGCCTAGAGTCACAACCACAGCCAAGGTCTTTCCCTAAAGCAGGTGCACAAGGCTATAGGACCTCAGCTGGGCAGCACAGGATGGACAGAACAGGCAGATGGAGGCAGATGGGGCTTAGCTCTGAGTGCCCTTGAAGACAACAGGACCTGCAGAAACAATGACTCCCCAAGGCAAATATCATAGAAATGGGACAAAGCTCCCTGTAGGGACACGTGGCCTTCCATTCATCATGGAATGAAAATACGTTTATATTTGTTTGAAATCCTGTCCAAGTTTCTGGTCATAATTAATTACAGTTTGTTCTTAGATGTGACAAGTGAATGTGCACCCGTCCTCAGTGTTTTTGTCCCAACCAAATTCCTCCCTTATTTTCCTTAATAGCACAAAGAATAAAAGCTCACCTGCATCTGTGATGCACTTGCTGCAGACATCCATCCTACCCAAGTCTTAAATCCTTCAACACAGGCTCAGAGGCTGGCTCCTCCAGGAAGCATCTCTGGCCATACTTAGAGCTCACCAGTATCCCAGGCATTCCCTGTTTCTAACATTGACTTTGACTCCTTTTCTTACCATGTATGGCTTCATGTGTATTGATATACATACTATCAATGAATTCTGTCATCAAATTATATTGCTTGGGCCAGTGAGATGGCTCGTTGGGTCAAGCCGCTTGCTACCACAACTGACAATCTGAGTTAGAACCCTGGAACACATTGTCCAAAACAGAAAAATCATAAAGATTGAAACCACCTGCTACTCCATTACTGACTAGTTTTTTACATATGGTGATTCTATTTTATATGGATAAATTATAATTTAATACAGATGCTACAGGAGCAGGGGAGATAGCTCAGGTAGTAAAATGCTTTCTGTGCAAGTATGAGGACCAGTTAATTCCCTCAAACCCACCAAACCCCGGAGTGGTGGCAAGATCTTGTAATTGTGTGATTGAGGAGGCAGAGAGAAGTGGATTTCTGGTGTTTAGTGACCAACTAGCCTTGCCAAATTGGTGAGTTCTGAGTAAAAGAGAGAAATTCTGCCTTAAAAAAAAAAAGGTAGACAGTTTTTCTAAGAGTGACCTCTGACAACCTAGCATGCATATGTATATATGTAAATACATGAAATGCACACATACACACACACACACACACACACAGCACAACACACAGACACCACACACACACGTACACACCACATCACAGACACCACACACAGACACACACACACACACACACACACACACACAGCACAACACACAGACACCACACACACACGTACACACCACATCACAGACACCACACACAGACACACACACACACACACACACACACACACACACAGTATTTGTCCTGGCTAGCTTTTTGTCAATTTGACACAAGTTAGAGTTTTCTGGAAAGAGGAAACCTCAGTCAGCGAGTCTATCGAGCATTTTAATAATTCCTGTGCAGGGAGCCACACTCACTGTGGATGGTGCCTCTCCTGGACAGGTGGTCCTGAGTGGTTTCAGAAAGAAAGCTGAGGAAGCAGTAACAAGCAAGCCAGTAAGCAGCATTTCTCAATGGCCTCTGCTTCAGTTCCTTCCCACAGGTTCCTACCTTGAGTTCCTGCCTTGACTTCCCTCCAGGATGAACTGTAATGTAGACGACTAAGATAAAATACATCCTTTCTTCTCTAAGTTGTTTTGGGGCCGTAGTGTTTTAATCACAGAGATAGAAACCCTAAGATATTATTTAGCTATATTGTTCTCTAAAAAGGTAAACATATGTTGTAAATACTCTCGTGTATAGGTGTGTCTGTGTCCATATGTGTACATGCAAAGTTTATGTTGTTTTGTTTGTTTGTTTGTTTTGCTTTGCTTAACCCAAGTCTTTCTCCCCAACTCCTCACATGCAAGCTGTCTGTTGGAGGCAAATCCTTATAATCCCTTCTCTGTCAGGGTCTCCTGGGATGACAGTAACACAACCAGTCTTAGCTTTCCCAGAGAACTGGCCTGTGTGTGCTCAATGTGTTCCAGTGGGTCAGACTGATTCATCCTTAAGGGCCCATGCCCTTATTCTTTGTCCAGTCCCTCAACACCTTACTGTTTTAAAACATTAACTTTTAAATGATTCACATAATGTACCCCAGTCCCACTCATCTTCCTGTTCCTTGCAACCTCCTACACAAAATAAAATACAAGTAAAAATAAACAAAACAAAAAAAGAACAAATAAAAACTCACAAACAAAATCGTGGAAGCTGCAGTGTGTCCCACAGTTTATTCTTTTGTTCACACATACTTTCTTGCAAACGTTCACTGCAGTGGTCTGGTTTGAGATCTCTGGATTCTGCTACACCCTCAATACTGGATCCCCACTGGGACTCCTCTCAGACAGCCTGTCGTTTCCCTGTGTTATGGAAATCCTGCAGCTTTGGGTCTGCAGGCCCAGGCCCTTCCTGCTTTCCACCAGTTCATAGATGGGGTATAGGTTGTGGTGGGCCAACTGCAAGATCTGGATCTGGGCCTAGATAGTCAGCCCTCCAGCTCTCCTGTACCTGCATCACCAGGGAGAGCTCTCCAGCATTTCCCTGGCTAGCTCTACCAATGCTGCAGCCCGCAAGGGGCAGAGGTAGTTCTGCTTTCATGCCCTTGGGACTGGCTCACCCATGCCCACTCAACCTGGGCCAACTGTACTGTGCTGCCCAGGTGAGGCAGCATCTTCCTCGTAGACCACAGTTTTAGGCCATTCCCACCTCCATCCACCCGGGTTCTCAGGCCACTTACTAATGCTTCCTGTAAACCAACTCTAATTATACCATTCCCAGTAGGAACCCCTTTACAAGACCTCTGCGCTACAAAGCTCCTCATATTTCAACCACACTTTTACTTGCAGGTTTTCTTTGTTCTTTTTTTTCCATGTATGTACATGCATGTGGTATGAATGTGTGGGAACAAACTCTGGCGGTGGAGCACAGGGGCGCGGCGTTCCACACCGGCGGGTCCCACATACACGGGAAGGTCCAAGGTTCCAAAGGCTAGAAACTTTGGTGGCGGCAGACCCCAGAAGACACGAGAAAGTCCAAAGGGATTCCAGAAGTTTTATTGTCATGGTGTGATTGTTGGGTCTGGATGTGCGTGCCCTCCAGTTCAAGCCGGAGGTAAGCTAGCTTAAATAGGGAGAGGGAAAAGAGGAGGGACTGGGAAGGAATAATTTAATTTAGCTGCACACACACGCACACGCACACGCACACGCACACGCACACGCACGCGCGCCTTTAGATAACTCATGAATATGGAAATTTCCAGGCGGAGGCCTGTAGCCACGCCCTCTACCTGTAGCTGTAGATGGTGTAGCAAAACCTCTCTGGGAGGAGCTACTGAGCCAAACACGTCTGCAAGGCGCAGGTTAATGAGAGATGTGGACAGCATGGAGGAGTCTGGAATCTGAGGGCATGGGGAGATACATGCTGTCCTTCACAGGCCATGGTCTCCTGTTGGGTCTCCAGCTATCTCAGACCCAGTGCTAGATCTACCAGGAAGACCAAAGCATCTCTTCACAGCCCTACATGAATGTGTATGTATATGCCTTTGAACAGAAGTGCTTGCAGATGTGCACACAGCTGTGTGCACAAGGGTAGTATGGAGACCAGAGGTTGACACTGGTGTCTTCCTCTGAGAGTCCTCACATTTTTTTTAAAGATTGATTTTATATGTGTATATATATGAGTACACTGTAGCTGTTTTCTGACACACCAGAAGAGAGCATCAGATCCCATTACAGATGGTTGTAAGCCACCATATGGTTTCTGGGAATTGAACTCAGGACCTCTGGAAGAGCCGTCAGTGCTCTTAACTGCTGAGCCATCTCTCCAGCCCGTCCTCCCACTTTACTGATTTTACTTGCTGAGGATGGAACTCCAAGCTTGCAGCTTCAGGTACTCGATCCAGCCAGTTCAGTTCTGGGAAACCTGTGTCTGCCTCTCAATTACTAAGATGCTATCCTTTATGTCAAAGCCAGAGATCCAAACTTTGGTCTCTGAACTTGAGCAGCAAGCACTTCACCCACAGAGCCGTTTCCCACAGCCCTCACCTCATTATGCTGTGACGTTCTCTCACTTCCAGGAAAGGCTGACTTCCGGCTATCTTTTGTGAAACACAATTCCCAGTTTCTTCCACCACTACCCCTCCCCCCAAACCCCAGACGCTCATCTCATGCTTTGTTCTAAAAAAAAGCTGCATAGAATGCTTTTCTTGTCTCAAACATTTTAACATAAACACATTGCTTATCTTTAAAAGCCCCATGCTGAGACTATTATATGCACGGAACTGCTTATACTCTTTGTTGGAATAAAAAAATCTCTCTTTTCTCTTACAACTCAGTCTAAGTTTCATTTATTACACACATCCTTGTATGTTCTCTGTTGGAACCGTCACCATGAGCCCTACACCAGAGTCTGTATCTGCGCCTCTCTGTCTGCTAAGAATCTAGTGGGCTGATCTGCCTGGGATGATGGGCAGTAGGGGGATGCCTGAATGGATTATTTGTTGAGAGGATGAATGAATGCTGATGAATGATGCATAGTCTTTCCTTGTTGCTCCTGTGGGTTCACATAAGACATGTTGTTCTAAACCACCTGAAACTGTTACGGGCCAAAAACACAAGCAAGGAGAATTTTCTGAATGTTTTTTTTTTTCAACATTACATGTCCTCTACTACATTTTAATGAAAACTGCCAGTTAGTAAATTATAATGCATTCCTAAACTCACGTGTTGTCCACAGTAATCTAAAACAAAGATGTCTCATTAGTCAAATAAAAAAAATGCCATCACTTACTTATAGGTGAGAAAAGTCACTATGAGACAGGCATATATCTAGAGCTTATATATGCAAAAGACTAGACAATGACTTGGACGGAGCTACCATATATATGGACACAGACACACACACTGCCTCTCTCTCTCTCTCTCTCTCTCTCTCTCTCTCTCTCTCACACACACACACACACACACACACACACACTCACATTCACACACATTCAAACACACTCATACTCACACACTCACACACATACGCACTCACGCATACACTCACACCACTCACATACACTCACACACATGCAGGTGTAGAAGAGAGGAGTTTGTAGACTCCAATGACAAAAATTAAAGATATGGGGACACTAATTACTCAGATTTGATCAATCCCTGTTGTATGCATGTGTTGAAATATTGCACTGTATTCCTGGAAGATGTGCAAGAATTACATGTTAATGAACAAGAAAAGTTTTAGGCCTGGAGAGATGGTAGAGTGGTTACAAGTCTACACCGCTCATACAGAAGACCCAAGTTTAGTCCTCAGTACCCACATGAGACAGCTCACAACCACCTGTATCTCCTACTTCAGGGCATCCAAGACTCTCTTTGGAACTCCATGGGCAACTGCAATGTACATACACATACCAAAAGTAAATAATTCTTCAAAAATCATATAAATAGCTCAGTGGTAAAGAGTTTGCCTACCATGTCCCAGACCTTGAGTTCAATCCTAGCACCACAAAAGTAAAAACATTAAAGGGGAAATGATAGAACTTTGGGGCCCCTCATGGTCTCAACTAGAGAGATGGGGCCAGAATTGGACAACTTCACTGCAGAGGCTCTTGAGCTGATTGATTGACTGATTGACCAATTGACTGATTGGCTGATTGATTCATTTTGGTTTTTGAAGACATGGGTTCTCTGTGCAGGAGGCCTCAAGCTCAGAGATCTGCCTTTCTCTGTCTCCTGAGTGCTGGGATTAAAGGCTTGTGCCACCACTGCCTGGTTGGGCTTTTTGTTTTAAAGCTCCAATTCTCCATACATTTAGAGTTAACACCCAAATTTTGAAGAAAAACATCTGGCTGGCCTAGTCCAGATGTGTTCTCTCTCTCTCTCTCTCTCTCTCTCTCTCTCTCTCTCTCTCTCTCTCTCATAAAGCCAGTTCTTTTACTAAAGTCTGTGTTTGTTTTGTCTTGCATTTTAGACAGGGTTTTAAATCAGAATCCACTGCGGCCTTAAACTTGTGATTCTCCTGTCTGTACTTTCCAAGCACTCGATTCACAGGTATGCACCCACAATACTATGCTTATTTTAAGGTCTTAAAAGTGGTCATGGGTGATGAGCTGTTGTTTTATTTAGGGTGTCTGAAGTAAGCAAGCGTGTTAGGTAGAGTTCTCATTTTTTAAAAATACCCAAACAGAAGCAACTTAAGGAAGGGGAGATTTGCTTGTTTCAATTCATAGTTTGAGGGTAGAATCCATCAAGGTGGTGAGGTGTGCTGGAAGGAAAGGAGATCTGGACCTCTGCTTCCCCTCTTCTGGCAGGAGTGGGAGCCAGCAAGGGAGTGTCTCTCTAAGAGGGAGAATGGCTGAAGCCTGCCTGGCTCAGCTGGGGTTGAGTGTAATGGAGCCCACTCCTGGTGTGTGGAGGTGAGGGTGGGGCAGGGCAGATTCTCTGGGCTGCAAGAGCATGGTCCCTTTAAGATACAGTTGGGTGCTGGACTGGCTGGGTGCGTGGTCTGTAATGTGAGAGAATGTCCTCTTCCATCTCTGCAGGAACCAGAATGCAGGGATTTAGCTTAGATTGTCACTCAGCCACTGACTCTTTGAGTTAGTGATTAAAACAGAAGAGCTTTGCTTAAGGGCATTTCATCCCAGAAGGGGGCTCAAGGAGGGAAAAGAGCTAGCAGCCCATGTAAGGAAATCGGTCAGGGAGGCCAGGGTTCCCTGTGACCACATGCCAGACTCTCTTGGAAGTTTAGGGGTCAAATGACCCTGGGTCTGGCCATCCCACATCAAGAGTGGTTCATTCCAGTTCATAGAGCTTTCTACATGACAACTTAACTGCATAGTCAGCTTCACAGAATCTGGGTTGTCGCAGCTGTTGCTGCATTCGGCTTCAGGTGGGGTTGGGGGTGGGGGAGGGGTGACCTGACTGCACTCCTTATGACTTCCATTTCTACAACAGAACTTGACAGCACAAATCCAGCAGACAAATGAAAACAGTGTGAAACAAATAAACAAAAACAACTAAACAAACAACAACAAGACAGTATGTCCATTTAGTCAGAGAGGAGCAGGCAGATTCAGACACATAGTGGCCACCTTCACTGATACACATGAACCAGGGGGATAGGATGATGTCTTCCACTCTGTCTCTGGATACCTGCTCTAAGATCACATGCAATCTTCCTATGTAGGAGAGGTATGTCTGTACCTATGTATGTATGTATGCATGTCCCCTGATGTAGGGACTTCCAGAACAGAACAACTCACTAATTTGTCCTGTTTCAGACACACGTTAAGTGACAATTCTTACTTTAGATTTTTACAAATTTGCAGTGGTCACAGTCTGGGGCTCCCAGAGCGTTTAAGTTCAAATATGTTCGCCCCATCTAGGGCCTGAATGGTCTTGAACCTGAGTTGTGGTACTTGCCCCAGGCTTGCCCTGCCTCCAAGTTTGCCTTGGACTTGTCCCCTTTTAGGGGCTATCCCAAGATCCACGGCCATGAGTCTGACCACGGCCTGAAGAAATGTTGTGACAATAGAGAACATTGGAAAAAGACCCACAGACTCAATTCAGATTAGAATTAATTAAATTTATTAAAACTAGTGTCAGGGCCACAGTCTCAAGCCCAAACTAAAGACATGCAGTGCTAGAGAGGACAAGAAAAGGGTTTTTAAATCGAAAGTCACAAGAGGACCTTAGATAACTGTCCAAGCAAGGAAAGGGTTGTTTTGTCTGTCAAGATTAGGCAGTCAAGGCAACCTCAAAATAATCCTGGGATGGCTACATAACAGGTTACAGAAGCCAAAAAAAAGCAGCCATATTATAACAATGCAGATGGTCCCGCCTGCACATTTCTAAGTGGGAGAATCGCCAAGTCAGGGTTACTGGGAACTTATCCTCCAGGGTCTAAGGTCAGAGACAAACAGCTGCTAGGTACCAAGATGGATGCCCAGCATACATGGAGTTTCTTTAGCCATCACAAACCTACGGGGGACATTTCGAATTAAAACCACCACCAGAAAGCCAAGGGAAACTGAATAACACTATGGCTGAGACACAGTTTCAGTTCAAATATGTTCTGGCAAGAACCACAGGACCATTGTGGAAGACAAGGATTGTGTTAAGCAAGGTGTTCTAGTTTCAGAGTATCCATAAGACAGGGTGGGTAGGGAAGTGTTACATAGAGCATATGAGACCTTGATACCGACAGAGAAATGATATGGTTGAATGAGCTCAAACCCCAGGAATTTCAGAATTGAGAACCGCAGAAGTGGAGCCAGCACCCTGCCAGTCTCGACCTGCTCTGGAACAAGTAACCAGTCCACCACACTGAGAAGACCATGAACACTGGGTCACATAGCATAAACACCTGGAGTTCTCCATGCTCATGAGGTACCTAGATAACCACCAAGTGGTCAGACAGTGAGCTTCCCTTCCTGGGCATTTCTTCCCGAAAAGGAGGTATTTAATCCCTGGTTCACCCCAAATAAAGTGTGTGCATTTACATCCACCACCAAATAAAGCAGTATGAACAAGCATTCATGCTCTGCCTTCCCTGCCTGGTCTATGGACATCCTGAGGGAAAGCATGGACCTTGGAACCCCTTTCCCAACTCCCAGCGATATGCCAGTGGTGCCTGGGTACACAGAAGGTCGGGGACCACAACATTCATCCCAGATCCCGCTGTTTTCCGGGCACCCCAGCGGAGAAGCAGGTGCTGTATGACAGGTCTAAAGCGAGCTCTTGAAATGTCCTGCTCCACAAGATCCACGTGGGAAAAACTAGAGCCCCAGCTTCTAGTTACATACACCAGATAACTAACGGGGTAACATTTGCTGCCTTTTCCCAGGTCCCTTCATTTGGTGAGAGCAACACATGCCTCCCCCTGAAGCTGTTAAGACTGCCTGGAAGTTCTCTGAAGGAAACGCTCCAGAGGCTTGATAAGGACCGGTTTAACTTGTCAAAACCCCTCCTTATGAGAATTTGATGTGACACTCGTGCATGCTCTTAGGCCAGACTGGGCCTAGGAAGTCCACACATGACTGGAGGTCTACTGGTGAAAGCTTGGGGGGTTTGTGAGTGAGACAGCTCGGTGGGTAAAGGTATTTGCTGCCATTCCTGATGATCTGAGATTGATCCCTGGTCCCCACACGGTGGAAAGAGAGGACTGACTCCCAGAGAGAGCCAGAAATGTTTACTTCATTTCTGTTTCTTTCTGTATTCACCTAGAAAGGGAAAGGAAAGAAGAAATCGATGCTAACTATCCAGTCCAGAAACACTAGCCAAGCACTGCCCCAGCCCTGTGCACAAAGAACAATCACAGGAAATGCTCACTACCCTTAACAGGGTCTCAAGCACTTGCAGAGGAACGTATGCCCTCATTTCCTTAAAGAAAGCTTCATCAGAACAAAACTGTGTTTAAAATGCATGCATTATAAAGGTTTTGTCCCTTGTTCATCATTTTTTAAAGAGTAATTGGGGGTGGGGGTGGGGGTGGGAGTGGGGAGAGGTTGGAGACAGAGTGTTACTTTGGAGCCCAGGCTGACGTAGAAATCACTATGTAGCCTATTCTGGCCTCAAATTCATGGCTAATTTTCTGCCTCGGCTACCTAAGTGCTGAGATTACAGGTGTGAGCCAACATGCCCACTAGCATTTTTATACATTTTAAAATGATCCTGGAATGGACTGACCTTTTCCAGATCTGAGTCATTTGTTTGCCCAGGCTAGTTTTGTGTCAACTTGACAAAAGCTAGCGTCATCTGAGAGGAGGGACCTCAATTGAGAAAATGCCTCCGTAAGATCAAGCTGTAGTGCACTTTCTTAATTAGTGATGGATAGTGGAGAACACAGCCCATTATGGGTGGTGCTGCCCCTGGTCTGATGGTCCTGGATTCTGTAACAAAGGAGGCTGAGCAAGCTATGGGGATCAAGCCAGTAAGCAGCACCCCTGTTTGGCCTCTGCATCAGCTCCTGCCTCTAGGTTTCTGCCCTGTTTCCGTTCCTGTCCTGTATTCCTCAAGGATGTCCAATGATGTGAAAGTGTGAGCCAAATAAGCCCTTTCCTCTACAAGCTGCTCTGGACATGATGTTTCATCACAGGGATAGAAACTCAAACCAAGCCAGTGTTCTTCTGCACCTGACATTCCTTGCCAGAAACGAAAGTTGGAAATCCCAGGGAAAAGAGTGTAGAGAGGAAGGAAAGATTAGAGGGTGCTGTAGTTGGGGTTCTGTTGCCAAGAAGAGATACCATGACCATGGCAACTCTTATACAGGAAAGCATTTACTTGGGGCTTTCCCGCAGTTTCAGAAGTTTGGTCCATTGTCATCATAGCAAGGAGCATGGCAGCATGCAGGGGCAGACGGACATGATGCTGGAAAAGCAGCTCAGAATTCTACATTCAGAACTGTAGGCAAGCTTGAGCTTTAGAGACCTCAAAGTTCATCCTCAGTGACACATTTCCTCCAATAAGGCCACGCCTCCTAAATTCTTTCAAATAATGAGACTGGCTGATGACTAAGCATTTGAATCTATGAGCCTGTGGTGTCTATCCTCATTCAAACCACCATACAGGTGCAGGGAGCATAAATAGACCTGGACATTTGCTAGCCTCGCGTCCTAAATATTGGGATTATAAGCACCATGCCTGCCTGTGTTAGTATATTTAACTATGGGCTCACGCAAGACGGCTCAGAAGAACAGCACTTTTTACAGAAGCCTGGCGACCTAAATTTGAATCCTGGAACTCACATAAGGGTGGAAGGAGAAAACTAGTGCTGTAAAACTGTGCTTTGGTAATGACTCCATATTTGTGCACAGAGAGGTGGAGAGAGAAAGCAATAGAACCTTCCATCGCTCTCCCATGCTATGACGGCTTGTTGGGTGGGAACCCGACCAAGAGCTTGTCTGTGAGCATGTCAGTGAGGTGTCCTTGTCCTTCATCTTTATACAGTCATCCCGTAAGTTTGAAATAAGGTCTCTGACAAAGAAGCGTGCATGCTTTGCTGTTGTTAAACTTTTTTTAAGTTTATTTTATCTTAGTATTTGAGTGTTTTGGCTGTATGCATACACATACACGATGTGTATGCCTAGTGCCCATGGAGGTCAGAAGAGGGTGTTGGATCTTCTGGAACTGGAGGTATGGCTAGTTGTGAGTGAGCATGCTGATGCTGGGACTCAAACTTGAGTCCACAGCAATAGCAATGAGTGCTCGTAATAGCTGAGACATCTTTCCAGCCCCAGGCATGCAGTTTTTGTTTAGTTATTTTTTTTTTTTTTAATTTTCAGAGTTACATCGAATAATTCACATACTAAACAAATTATCCCAGTTAAGATGTACCATTCAGGTTTTCAAAATACATTTACATAATTGTGAAGTCTTTACCCCAATCAACTGTAGGAAGATTCATCACCCCAAAGAAAAGAGAATAAGGTCAGCAAGATGCTCAGAGAGGAAAAGGGATCGCCAACCCTGACGATCTAAGTTTCAGTCCCAGAACCCAAATGGTTGAAGAGAACTGACTTCTACAATTTGTGCTCTGACCTCTACATGCAAACTGGCACACAAGTGCCCCCTCCCCAAGATGATGGGTAGAGATAGATAGAAGATAGATAGATAGATAGATAGATAGATAGATAGATAGATAGATAGATAGATAGATAGATAGATAGATGCACAGAAAATCTATATTCATTACTATTCAGTCAGTTTCCCTGTCAAACCACCCCTGCTCCCCACCCTGGGAAACAACAAATCTGTCTTCCTTTTCTACAGATTTGTCTACTTCACAAGTTGGCTGCACAGTAACATCCCACAAAGGGGCTCCCAGTCTCAGTTTCCTACGGAGAGTGACTTTTCAGCCAGGAGAAAAACGTGTATGAGGGAGCACTGGGGAGTTGGCTCAGTGACTCAAAGCACTTGCCGCATGAATATAAGGACCCAAGGTCAGATCCCAGCACCCACATAAAAAGTAGCCATGCTCATACCTGTAACTCCAATACTGTCAGGAAGAGTCAGTGGGTGTGTGCCAGGGCTTGCTGCTGACAGCCTGACACCAGGGTCAATAAAAGACCCTGACTGAAAGAAGTGAGGTAAAGGGTGAAGAGTGATAACACACACACACACAGAGGGAGAGAGAGAGAGAGAGAGAGAGAGAGAGAGAGAGGGAGAGAGAGAGAGAGAGAGAGGTCTGAAGAAAAGGGACAAAGTGGTTAAATCACTGGCTGCTCTTGCAAAAGATCCAGGTTCGACTCCAAATACCCACATGATGGCCCATGACATTCCCTACCTCCAGTTCCAGGAAATCCAATGCACTCTTCCGGAACTACACTCACATTAGTGCACAGACATGGATCCAGGCAAAGCACACATACACATGACATAAACAATAAACACATCCAAAACAATTTTTAAGAAACAAAATTAGGTTTAAAAAAAGTGAAGTTAAAAGCGGAAATTTTAATTTCATCTCTGTTTCTGTTACAAAAACGCTGACTGAAAGCAGTTTAGGGGAGGAAAGAGTTTATTTCAGCTGACAGGTTGTAGTCCCTCACGGAGGGGAGTAGACACAGGAACTCAAGCTGGGACCACGGGGCAGAAACCATGAAGGAATGCTGCTTGCCGACTCCCTCAGAATCTCCATGCTTAGATAGCATTCTTATTCCACTCTTGTACTGTGATGGCTGAAGAAACTCCATTACGCACCCATCCTGGTACCTAGCAGCTCCCCACCTCTGACTCAAGTTCCTGACTCCTTCGTCCTCACCCAGAAAGGGGCAGGTGTGTCCGTCTGCTGACTATGATATAACTGACTGCTGGTGTGGGCTTCTGTGAGCTGCCTATGCTGACATTCAAGGACTATTTTGAGCCCTCCCCTCCCCCCCCCCCCACCTAATCTCAGCACAGCAGGACAGCTCTGTGGCTTTTGAAGTCTTTTCTTTACTAGCATTCAGGCAACAACTCTCCTATGTGGGTTATAGACTGTGGCCCTAAAAGCAGCCTTAATAAATATGACTGATTTAAATCTAAATTGAGTCTAGGGGTCTTTTCCTGATGGTCTCAAACTCCACAATGGTACTACATTGGTTTTTAGCAAATATAGCCTCGTGCAGTGCTTTAGGACTACATACATGCCTGTGAATGCCAAAGAAGCCATTGTGTACGGCTCGAGTCATAGATATGTAAGCAGTAGCAGTACACTCCTGATCCTTGTATGTCAGTGAGCGCCCAGGTGCATGAGTATAATACAATTCTCATGCACGTGACTCTGCAGCGACTCTATCACCATGAATGTTACACTACCACTGTGTGTGTTCCTTTGGCATTACAACAGTTCTTGCGGCTGTAGTCTTACAGACATTTGCACTGTGTGCTAGTCAATTTCGGATGCACTTAGAAATGTGTGCATTGATGTTTTAATGCTAGCAACACCAGAGCCATGCAAGTAAAACTGTCTGCTTTGTTGTAAATGCAAATTTAATTGCATTACCAATTACATTACATTACTGGTGATTACATTACTAGTACATTGGTTTTTGCAAATGAACCATTATACAGTGTTTTAGGCATAAGCACCCGTGTTTAGCAAAGAGGCCATTGTGTATACGTGAGTTACAGATGTGTAAGTGGTGTTCTCCTGTTCCTTGTATGTTCAGTGAGTGACTACATACACTGGCACAATAAAAATCTCACGTGGTCATCTTTCCAGTCATTCTATCAACACCTCCGTTGCAGTACACCTGTGTGTGTTGTGTTGGTATCACAAAGTCCTTGCCACTGTAATCATACTGTCATTTGCACTGTGTGCTTATCAGCTCTGGTTCACTTGGGGACATTTGTGCTGCCGTGTTACTGCAGGCAACTTCAGAAGTATATGAGTAAACCCGACTGCTTTTTTGTAAATGATTAGTGGTACAGTGGATTTTGCAAATACACCGTTGTATGAGGTTTTAGGCGTATGCTTTTGTCTTTTCCAAAGAGGCCATCATGTAGTGCATGAGTTACAGTTCAGAATATTGTGCTTCCCCGATTCCTTTCATGTTCAATGACTGTCCAGGTGCTCTGCTCTAATAAAAATCTCGAGTGCTGTGCTTTCCAGTGAATCTCCCACCACGTCTGTTACAGTAGATCTGTGTGCCTTGCTTGGGTATTGTAAAGTTCTCTCTGTAGTGATAGAAATATATTTCACAGTGTGTTGATCAATCCTGGAACTCTTAGGAATGTGTGTTCTGCAGTTCTGGTGCAGCAAACTTCAGGCCTATACAAGTAAACCTGTCTGCTTTATTTTAAATGCACATTTGAATATGCTATAGTAAAAGTACATTCATTTTTGCAACTCTATCATTGTGCCGTGTTTCAGACATACAAGTGCGTGTTTTCTAAGGAGCTCATTGTATCAGGCATGAGTTATAGATGCTCATGCATGTTCTCCCATTCCTTCCATGCTCATTGCCCGGATTCATTGATATAATAAAAACCCTATGTGATCTACTTTCCAGTAAGCCTATCACCACTTCTGTTACAGTACATCTGTTACGTTGCTTCAGTATTACAGAATTACTGCCATTGTAAGCTTACTACCGTTTGCACTGTGTGCCAATCAATCCCAGGGCTCCTAGAAATGTTTATGCTCCTGGTCTAATGCAGGCAACTTCAGAGCAGTATGAGTAAGCTGTCTGCTTTGTTATAAATACACACCAGAACACACTACTTTTGTACAATATAGGTTTTCGCAAACCTGCCGTTCTGCATTGTTTTAGGACTAGGTGCCTGTGTATTCCAAAGAGACCATTTTGAGTAGCTTGAGTGTGTGAGCAATGCTTCCTGGCCCTTTCACGTTCAATGAATGCCAAGGTCCACTGCTAAAATAAAAATCGCACATTCTTTGCTGTCCAGCCAATCTATAAGTACAACTGTGTGCCTAGCATTGGTACTGCAAAGTTCTTGCCTTTGTAATTATACTGCCATTTACACTGTGTGCTTCTCACTTCCTGTTGTCTTAGAAACATTTGAGCTGCTGTTTTACTGCAGGCAACCTTGGAGCCGTATGAGAAAACCTGCCTGCTTTGTTACAAATGAACGTTAGATTATAATATATTAATAGCAGTGCAGTTGGGTTTTTTTGCAAATACACCATTGTGCATTGCTTCAGGAATACCAGTGTGTTTTCCGAAGAAGAGCCCATTGTGTGTGGCTTGAGTTCTCCATGCATAAGGCATGCCCTCCTGTTTCTTTTATGATCAGTGTCCATGCGCACTGCTCTGGTAAAAATCTTTCGTGCTCTGCTTTCTAGAAGATGTATCATCACTTTTGTTTCCCTGAAACTGTGTGCCCTGCTTGGGTATTACAAAGTTCCCGCTATAGTAATAGTACTGACATTATCACAGCGTGCTCATCCATCCGGGTGCTCTGAGGAACATTTGTGTTGCTGTTTTCATGCAGGTTTGGAGCTATAGGAACAAACCTGTCTGTTGTGTTGTTAATACACTTTAGATTATGCTACAGTAATAGGACATTGGATTTTGCAAATGCACCATTGTGTAGAGTTTTATGCATTTGGGTTTGTTTAACCCAAATTGTGTAGAGTATGAGTTATAGTTAAGAACGTTGTGCTTTCTTACTTCTTTCATGTTCATTGGGTGCCCAGATGCACTGCTATAATAAATATCTCATGCACTCTGCTTTCCCGAATCTCTGTTACTTTGATACAGTACATCTGTGTGTCTTACTTTGGTATTACAAAGTAATATCAAATCAATGTAGTAATAATCCTGCCATCTGCACTCTGTGTTCATCAATCCTGGTACTCTTGGAAACATATGTGCTGGTGTCCCAATGCAGGTAATTTCAGCTCTACAGTAGCAAACCTGCCTATTTTGTTGTAAACACACATTAGATTATGCTATAGTAGTAGCACATTGGGTATTTGCAAACACACCATTGTACAGTGTTTCATGCATAGGAGCATGTGTTTTCCAAGAGCCCATTGTGTACTGCGTGAGTCACAGATGTGTACATGGTGTTTTCCTGTCCCTTTTAAGTTCAAGCAATGTCCAGGTACATTGACATAACGAAAAGCTCATGTGTTCTCCTTTCCAGCAAACCGATCACCACTCTGTCAGTACATCTGCTACATTGCATAGGTATTACAAAGTTATCGACAATGTAATCTTACGAGCATCTGCATTGTGTGCTAATCTATCCCCGTACTGTTAGGGATGGTGCTGCTGTTCCAATACAGGAAACACCAGAGCTGGAGAAATAAACTATTTCTCTTTGTTCTAAGTGCACATTGCCACATCTGGCAGACTGTGATTCTGTGTGTTGTTGCATTGGTATTACAAAGTTCTTGCCCTCGTAATCTCACTGCCATTTAAGCTGTGTGCTAATCAATCCTGGTGCTACCATTATAAATGTGCTGCTGTTCTGACGCAGGCAACGTCGGAGTTGTGAGGATGAACCTGTCTGCTTTGCTATAAATGCACACAGAACACACTATTCTACTACATCGATTTTGCAAATATGTCATCGTGCATTGCTTTAGGCCTGTGTGTGTGTGTGTGTGTCTGTGTGTGTGTGTGTGTGTCTGTGTGTGTGTCCATGTGTGTGTGTCTCTGTGTGAGTCTGTATGGTCTGTGTGTGTATGCCTGCGTGTGTGTGTGTGTGTGTGTGTGTGTGTGTGTGTGTGTGTATGTGAAGATGTTATTGTGAATAAGCTTGAGGTTTAGATGTATCTGCCATTTTCTCCTCTTCTTTTCATGTCCAGCTGTACCTACTACTAGAAGAAAAATCCCATGTTCTTCCAACGAATCTGTCACCGTTTCTGCTATATTACAACTGTGTGTGTTGGATTGACCTTACGAAGTTCCTGCCATTTTTATCACACTCCCATTTGTACTGTATGCATATCAATCCTGGTTCACTTAGGAACATTTGTGCTGCTGCGTGACCACAGGCAACTTCAGAAGTGTACGAGTGGGCCTGTCTGTTTTCTCTGTAAACGGTTAGTAGTAGTACCCTCCGTCTTGTGCACACAACATCGTGCAGTATTTTAGGCACATGTTTGTGTATTTGGAAAGACGCCTTCATGTAGTGCTCCAGTGGCCAATGTGTCTGCTGTGTTCTCCTAGTCACGCCAAGTTCGAACAGTGTCCAGCTACACTATTACAATGACAACCCTGTGTGCTCCTCCTTCCAGCATATCAATCTCCAGCTCTGTTACAGTAGAGAGTTGTGTTGGTGCATTGCTATCATAACCTTCCTCCTTGTCTAATATGACCATTTTTACTGTATTCTTCACCATCCTGAACAACGAAGAAACACACATGCTAATGACTTAATGCAAGCAACCTCAGAGCTGTACAAGCAAACCCATCTGCTTCCTTGTGAATGGGACTTAGATGTCCCTGCATCTGGTTTTACAAATGCGCCATTGCTCGGTGCTTTAGTCACCTGCGGGTGTGTTATCCAAAGTTGCCCCTCTGTGCTCTGCTCTTCAATTCTGTTCTTTCTCAATCGGTTTCTGGTGCTGAGCTACAGTATGAATCCCACGTGCTTTACGTTTCTGTCAATCAATCACCATTTCCGTTACCGTACATCTCTGTGAGGGACATGGTGGAGCAGAGCTCCTGCTGTCATAAGAATACTGCTGTTTTCCCAGTGTTCTTACCAATCCCACAACACGTACGAACAAATTTGCTACTGTTTTCATGCAAGCCATTTCAGAAAACACACTATGATGCAGTATTGTTTCAGTCACATGTGTGTGTGTGTGTGTGTGTGTGTGTTTTCCAAAAATGACACAGTGTGGAGTTTCTGTTGTATATGTGGATGGCACGCTCTCGTATTCTATTCATGTTCAACCAGTGTCGTGGTGCAATGCTACAAAGTGATCTCATGTTCTCCTCTTTCCAGGAAATCAACTATGTCTTCTACAGAATTGTTACAATTCACTATTTTTAACACGTACACCACCATATGAGAACTATGTCCATGTCCTTGTGATCAGAAATTAGACTGTGCAGTGTCTTAGTCACATGTCACATATTTTCCAAGGATGTGACTGTGTACTGCTTGGTGATAGGTTCATATGCTGTGCTCTGCCATTCCACTCTTTTTCAATCGCTGCCCAAGTGCAATGCTACATAAATAATCTCATGTTCTCTGCCTTATTATAATCAGTCACCACTTGTCACACAGTCTATCTCTGCGAGTTACATTGGCATAACCAAGTTCTCACTGCTGTGAAAGTACTACTTTTTTCCTGTTTTCTTGATGATCCTGGTCTCCATGGGAACCTAATACTGTTGTTCCAATGCAAGTCACTTCAGTGTTATATGAGTACCCTGGCCATCTTCACTGTAAACAAAAATTGGGTTTCACTGTAGCAGGAGTACATTAGGTTTTGCAAACACATCGTCACGCAGCATCTTAGTCAGAGGTGCGTGTGTTTTCCAGAGATGCCACTGTATGCTGCTTCAGCTACAGATGCAAATGCTGTGCTGTCCTATTCCATTCAATTCAGCCAGTGTCCAGGTGCACTACTGTAATGGCTCATTTCCAGGAACCAATCATGTCTTCTGTCACGATACGGAATTAGAGTGGTGCATTGGTACTTGTAAATATAATGCCGTTTTTACTGTTTTCTTCACAATTCTGGTGCACATAGGAACATAAACACTGCTGCTCTGCTACGGACAACTTCAGAATTCCAGAATACACCCATCTGCTTCAGAGTAAATAAAATGTAGATGTTGCCCCAGTAGAAGTGCATTGCTAATGGAATAAGAAAACACTGCATGTACATCTGTAATTCATGAGCTAATAAATGACATCTTTGCAAAAAAGTCATGTGTGACTAAAACACCACGCATATTTGCAAAACCAATGTGCTACTACTGCAACAAATTTAAATTCCATTTACGAAAAGGCAGTACAAGCTTCCTAGAAGAACTCTGAAGTCGCTTGCATGAGAACAGCAGTAAGTATGTTCCTATGTGGCCCCAGACTGTTAAGAACACAGTGGGAATGGTAGCTCTTCTGCAACATCAAGAACTTGGTTGCACCAATGCACCTCACCAAGATGTACTGGAGTGGCAATTGATTTACAAAAGGCAGAGCACAGGAGATTATTATTTTGGCAATGCAACAAGATGCTGATTGAGTGTCAGTGGAATAGGAGAGTGTGGCACACACCACTGTAACTAAAACACTACACAGTGGCACATTTGGAAAACACACACAAATGTGACCAAAAGGCTGCACAAAGGCATAGTTGCAAAAAACCAAGCTACACATGCCACAGCAAATTCTAAACTCCCTTTACAACAAAACATAGGAGTTAACACATACAACTCTGAAGTTGCTTGCAAATGACAGCAGCAAATACGTTCCTAAGCGGACCAGGAGTGTTAAGAATATAGTACTTTTACAGCAGGAAGAACTTTGTCATACAAATGCCCATCAAAGAGATGTACTGTAACAGATGTGGTGAATGAATTCCAAGAAAGTAGAGTATGTGAGATACTGTTTTAGCACTGCACTGGGTTCCTGGTTGAACGAGGATGGAATAGAGGAGCTCAGAATAAGCATGAGAGCTGAAGGAATACACAGTGGCATCTTAAGAGAATGCATCACACAATACTGTATATGCAAATGCCAATGTGCATCTATGGCACTGAAATCTAATTCCAGTCTACAAGGAAGCAGACAGGTTTACTCATACAACTCTGAAGTTGCTTGCTTCAGAACATGAGTGTTTACGTTTCTAAGTGGACTAGGATTGTTGAGAATAGTTAACATGGTTGTACTTTTACTACAGCCAGAAATCTGTTATCCAAATGTGCTGGAGCACCATGTATGGGGCATGCACAGGTCTGCACCAGGTCCGATGCACTCCGATGCACTCATATTATGGCTTCCAATTTAGTGTTTTAGAGGATTCCTGAGCGAGCGTGCAAAGTATGTGAAGAAGAGAACAGGTGCTCTGGTTCTTGTCCCTATTCTCATGAGGTTTTTTGTTTTTGTTTTTTAACCTTCTCTTGGTTTGTCTTGTCCAACTTTGATGTGATATAATTATTTTATTTTTCTTATATTTTGTTATATTTTAAGTGAATAAATGAGTGAGTGAATACCTAGAAACTGTAGTGAAAGTTAACAACTAAACTGTTATTTATACCTCTGGCAAAAGGAGTTATCTCCAATGGAGTGACACTGGGTATATCAACCACTCCAGTGTTCAGAAGTAGTTGACCAATATAAAATGGAATCCACAGTGTCTTGTGTCCTTTATTTGGGTACAATTTGATAGGTTGTTGTGTTTTGTTTCATTTTGAGTGGGGCTTTATCTTCTTGTTTTTGTAGGAGTGTTGTATTGGATTTTGCTTTTTTTTTTTTTTTTTTTTTTAAAGACTATAAAGTAGGGTGAGTAAGGAAAGGGAGAGAATACGGAAAAACTTAAGGGAGTGGAAGACTTGATCGATCAAAATACATTTCAATTTAAATATTGCTTTAAATGATCAAAAGATAATATTAAGAAGCTTTTTTAAAGAACATAGAAAACATGGTAGTAATTTTACAATAGCAAAAACTTTGTTATAGCAATGGCATTCACAGAGATACCCTGTAACTAAAGTGGTTATTATTTTTTAAGAAAAAAACAAAAAGCAGAGCACATGAGCTAACTATTGTAGCACTGCACCAGGACACTAGCTGAACAAGAACAGTGGAGGAGAGCACGGCACGGCACGGCACGGCACGGCACGGCACGGCACGGCACGGCACGGCACGGCACGGCACGGCGCACACATCAGTCACTGAAGCACGACACAGTGGAACCTTTGGAAAATGCATTCACACATGACTAAAGCAGCACATCATAGCATATTTCCCAAAAATCAATGTACTTCTAATGCAGAAAATCTGAATCATTTTTTACATTGAAGCAGACAGTTTTACTCCTACGACTCTGAAGTGACCTGCATCACAGCAGCAATGTGTATGTTCCTGTGTAAAGATGCTCCATTAAGAACACAGTAGGAAGAGTGGTACTTTTATAGCAGCAAGACTTTTATTATACCCATTCCCTTCACAAAGGTGTACTGGAGCAGAAGTGTTGATATACAAGAAAGCAGAGCACATGGGATCACTGAGTCACTGAACCAAGCAAGACATGGAAGCAGTACACAATGGAGTCTTTGGAAAACCCAAACACTTGTGACTAAAACACTCCACAATGGCATATCTGCAAAAACCAACAAACTTGTACCTGTCTGCTTTACCATAAAGCAGACAGCGTTACACATACAAGTCTGAAGTTGCTTTCACAGAACAGCAGCATGTATGTTCCTAGATAAAGCAGGTTTATTAAAAACACAATGAAAACAGAAGTACTTTTACAACAGCAAGAATTCTGTTATACACAGGGTTGTATGTAATAGAAGTGGTGACTGATTTACAAGCAAGCAGAGCACATATGTTTATTAATGTAGTATTGCCCCAGGACATTGAACAAAAATGCAACAGGAAAGCTCACAATAAACATCTTACTGTGAAGCAGTTCGCAGTGGCATCTTTAGAAAACACATGTATACGTGACTAAAACATCCCACAATACCATATTTGCAAACACCCATGAACTTCTATTGCAGAGAAATCAATCCTATTTACATCAGACCTGATGGCTCTATCATACCGTTCTAAAGTTACTTGCACCAGAACACTAATACATACCTCCCTGGTAAAATTGAGTTTAAGAACACGGTGAAAATGGTAATACTTATACCACAGCAAGAACTGTTATACTAATGCACCTCAGAGAGATGTACTATAGCAGAAGTGGCTATTGATTTACAAGAAAGCAGAGACATGAGATTATTATCATAGCACTGCACTGGGACACTGATTGAATTCAAATTGAATGGGAGAGCACAGCATAAGCCTCTATGACTGAAACAATACACAATGGCAAATGACTAAAACACCTAACGATGGCGTATTTTCAAAAACCAATGCACTTGTATTTCAACAAAATCTAAATCTCATTTTACAAGGAAACATATAGGTTTATTCATATAGCTCTGAAGTTGCTTACATCAGAATAGCAGCGCCTTTGTTCCTAGGTAAAATGGGTTTGTCAAGAACATGATGAAGATGGTAGGGCATGTACAGCAACAAGACCTTTGTCACGTCGGTGCACTTTACAGAGATGCACTGTAACGGAAGTGGTGAGTGATAGACAAGAAAGCAGAGCACATGACTATTGCTGTAGCATCGTACCAAGACAATGACTGAATAGGAATGGAATGGGAGAGCTCAGCATAGCATCAGTGACTGAAGCAGGACACAGCAGCATCTTTGGAAAACACATGCACAGGTAACTAAACCAGCACAGTGGCGTTTATAAGATCCAGTGTACTTCTGCTGCAGTGAAATTTAAATCCTTCTTGCAATGGGAGAGACGGCTTCTAGTTCAGAGGTTTAGTCCATTATCATGGTGGGAAGCATGGCAGCATCCAGGTAGACATGTTGCTGGAGAAGTAGCTGAGAGTGCTATATCTGGATCAGCAGGCAGCAGGAAGACCAAGTGAGCCACTGGGCCTGGCTTGAGCTTCTGAGACGGCAAAGTCACTAGTGATGCACTTCCTCCAACAAGATACACCTACTCCACCAAGGCCACACTTTCTACTAGTGCCACTCTCTGTGAGCCCATGAGGGTCATTTTCATTCAAACCACCACACGTGGTATCTTTGGGTCCTGAGGATGTAACAGTTAACATACAGACACAAACTATAAAGTTGCTTTTCAGTGAGAGAAGAGAGAAAACGATATGGATGGTAAATCAATGAGTTCCGCTTCTGGTTTCTGTGGCTGTGAAATCAAACAGATTGAAGCTGTTATTCCTTCCCACCTGTGCTTATCTACTTGACAGAATGAGATACTAAGATAGCAAAGCAGAAACACAAATCTGACCACATTAGTTAGCAATCCACAAACCTCTTCTGGGTCCCCACTGCTAGAAGGAGCCAACCCCAGCTCTCCAGTATGTGATCTTTCTATAGTTTGGGAATACATTCCTCTTCATAGGGCTTGGTCCTGACACTCTCCATAGGCCTTGGACCTACCTCACTCAGGCCTTAGGTCTCAGTTCCAAAGCCATAAGCACAATTGCAACTCCCCATGTGAGATATTATTTGATAAATGATCCTCTCAGGGGAGATATTTGATCAGTGACCGTCTCCTTGGAGGACTTATTTAATGAGTGATAATTATCATAGGAGGGGATACTAGGCAGTGATGATCACACAGGAGTTGTCTTTGATCCATGACTATCTCACTGAAAGCATGATTGATCTGGGATTGTCTCTCTTGCCAGCTTATGATCCCAGGGCAAGGACTTTATTGGCTCCATTATCTAAGCCACAATTGATCCTGAGTCTAGCAGGTATTACTTGGCTTAGAAGAAAAGCAAGCCAATGAGTTTGTGAACGAGAATTCCTTGATCCTTTGGGTGTGGAAACCTATCATTGTAGTTTGTCCAATCTTCTTCTCCAGAGCTATTTTTAAGGTCAGGAACTTTGAAACTGAAAAATGCAGTCAAGTTCTGAGTCATTGTAGCCTTAAATACGGAGACCTGGAACATGGGGAGGGAGCACATTGCTCTGAAAGGGGCAGGCCAGGGACAGTCATGATGTCATGACAGTCTTTGAGTTCCTGAAGGCATGCATTCCGGGTCTGGCTTCTTCACTTTCAGGAAACCCCTTGAAAGTGACTTTACTAAGAAGATGTGAGATTCGCGCCTCACAACTTTCCTCCAAATCTTTGTGTTTTCCTGTCTTAGTGTTTTATTGCCGTTAAGAGACCATGACCACGGGATCTTATATAAAGAAAATAATTAATTGGGGCTGGCTTACTGTTTCAGAGGTTTAGTCCATTAGTGTCATGGTGAAAAGTATGGAGACCTGCAGGCAGACACGGTGCTGGAAAAGGAGATAAGGGTTCTACAGCTGGATCTGCAGGCTGCAGGAAGAGACAGCCACTAGGCCTAGCTTGAGTTTCTGAAACTTCAAACTCAATACCCGCCCCAAGTGCCATACTTCCTCCATCAGGGCCACACCTATTCCTACAAGGCCACACCTCCAAGGATGTCTCTTCCTGTGATTCTACAGGGGCCCATTTTCATTCAGACCACCATGCTTCTCTAATCAGCCTTTGTGCTTTGATCTGATGGGACCTTCTTTCTCCTAGTCCTGACCCCTTAGTCTGGGCTCTGAATCCAATTCACTCCGAGTTCCTCAGGTCTCCTTTCACCGTAGATCTTACCCTCACTCAAATAGGGCTGACCGTTCACTCTGCACATCCTCTCTGCTGAGCTGTAGGTAGATCCAGCCTTCCCACTGGATGGGATGGGATACACGCAAGGTAACCTTAGCACCAGTGTCACCAGCCTGTCGGTTCTCCCAGTAGCTTTTGTTGGTTGTCTTTTCCCTAGTGGCCCAGGCTCAAAGGCACAGTCATCCTTTACCTTTCCCCAATCCATCTGTCTTCTTAGTTAATTTGTTTTCACATGCTGGGGAATCTGACTTTATAACCTATTCCACATCTAGCCTCTTCCTTTGCTCTCTCTTTCATAACTCTAGTGAAATCCTAGATTCACAGCACTTCCCTCGACTCTAGACAGGCTGCCTGTGTACTTCTCTGTGTCCTCATATTCTATCTCCCCCATGCACAGGGACCCAGTGCTTTGTGTGTTGTTAGCTTGCTCAACATGGGTCCTTATGTACTTCATTCTCTCATTGACCTTCCTGCTCCCAAACGCTTACTACAGCAAGCCACCATTCCGAAGTGTTCCACGTTGGGAGCCCTGGCCACTGGCTCACATAGTTTCTTCTGCTTGGAAACTTTTGTGTTTGGCCTTGGGGTTCTAATCCAGTTTGACTATCAGTTGTTCAACAGAGGTTTCTCAGTTGCCCTTTGGATTCTGCCTTAGGACTCCACCACTTTTTCATGTAATTAAAATTGACATCCACCCAGACATGTGTCTTATATCTAAAATCTAAACACTTAGGAGGCTGAGGAGGAACGATCTAGAATTTGAGGTGACACTCAGCACAATCCACTTTCATGTTAGCTTGTGATCTTAGAGAGGGCAGGCTTGGTGCTGGAATAGTGTCTTGTAGATAGTAGGTTCCCAATAAAAATGCTCCTTGAATGGATTTTTAATATAAACCAAATAAAATAGTAATAGCAGCCTAAATTTATTTGCATGCTAGGATAGTTCTGCAAGCTTTGCGTACCCACAAAGCCCTTCCCACCAGCCTTGGAGGCAATCTTTGCCACTGTGCACTTTTAGAGGTGAGAGAGAGAAGCTGTAGAAGGTTGATTAACTTGGCTGAGGTCATGAGTCAGTTAAGAGATGGAGCTGGATTTGAACCTCTTCCCCTGCTTCCTGGAATACAAAGACAAGTACTTGACCCTTGTTATGGTTTTATACATGAACCCTAAGGTTCATGTGCTGGAAGCTTGGTCTCTAGTGTGTGGGGGTTTTGAGGAGTAGAGCTTTCAAGTGCAAGGTGATTAGATCAAATGATTCTCTCCCTCAGGAGATACGAACGTTGTTCTCAAGGGATTTTAGTCAGTCCCCAAAAGTGCATGCTGCTATAAACAGTGTAAATCTCATCTCTGACTTGCTGGCTCCCTATCTCTTGATATAGTCGTTTCACACATGCTCCAGCCATTGCAAAGCTATTTCTCATGAGGCCATAGAGAGAGGCTAAACAGTTGTGGCATCCTAATCTAGGGCTTCCAAACCTAAGCATTACATGCATTGCTAGGGGTTACGCATCTGTCAGAACATGGGCTTTGCTGTCATATTGCTGAAATATAAACCTGCCTCTTATAAGTGATTGCTGGTCACTGTGGCTCTTGAATGTCTACAGAGCACAGTGCTACTGAATAGCTAATGGTCCAATCTGTCTAGTGGTGGTACCCTATGTCACTTGCATTCAAACAGACTCTATGGATCACTTGAGTGTAAGTTTCTGTGTGACCATGTGAATTTGTGAATATGTTTGTGTTTGTCTCTTTAGCCCTATGAGAGACAGTATATAATTGTGTATGAATATCTGTGTGCATTTATATGTGTGTTTGTGTACAATTCCCCAAGGATAGAAAAGATACTCTGCTTTGAGAATCTCCTCCAGAAGGAAGGTCTACATGGCATGGCATAAGCAATGTGAGAATCCCATACACGTGGAGACAGAGGAGGGCATTGTGGTACATGCTTCTCCTGCAGTTCTATGGCAGTGGTTCTCAAACCATCATTCACAACCCCTCTGGAAGTTGAATAACCCTTTCACGGGGGTCCTATATCAGATATCCTACATATCAGATATTTACATTACGATTCATAACAGTAGTAAATTACAATCTTGAAGTAGCAACAAAAATAATTTTATGATTGGGGAATTATCAAAAAATGTGGAACTGTATTAAAGGGTTGCAGCATTAGGAAGGTTGAGAACCATACTGTTCTAGGTGCTATGGCTCTCTCTAGGACGGGACAATGGAGGAAGCCCTGCCCATGAGGGATCTTCTCAAAAAACAGAGAAGGTACCAAGGATCATGTTCCAGGAGGTAGAGCGTTAAGAGTACAGTGTGGCAATCACTCTGCCTGTCCTCAGGAGTCTCTGGCATTGGAGGCCCTCAATATGGCTCAACTTTTGGTTACCAACTACCTCTCTGCCATTCAGACCACCATCTCTAGCCAGAATGGGAAGTAGCAGCTTGGGCTTCCAAGAAGTGTATCGAGGTGTTAGAAACTCAGTAGAAAGGTAAGAAGAAGAGTGGAATGTGTCTTGTACTTACACTCCAGGGCCCTACACACAGCACTTCTTACCCTGGGGCTGGTATCTAAGCAACCTGTAGACAGCATGAACACAGACTACAGAACAGAGAACACAATGAATGTTACTTTAGAGAAAGGATGCTGGGAGCATTCATCGTTTTGTTCGTTGTAGGTAATTTAATCATCCCTTACCCCAAAAGACCAAAACTTAGCACATTCTGAAGTCATCTTCTGACAGAAATCAGGGTGATCCCCAAAAGCACCCCTAAACCAGCACAGATGTCAGGTACTTACTCCATTCTAACATGGTGATGTGGTTGTGTCCTTGGTATAGAAGGAACATCCTACAGGTGGCCATCTTTGCATCCTTGGTGACTCGGGAACATGCTGGCTGTCACTATGACTGGGTTGGCTCCCTTCTGCTCTTGAGCTGCTGGTAGAAGTCTGGAGGAGCAGGGACAGCTCCCACTCCAAATCCTCAATCCTCTGAGCCACGTGGATCCTTTGCACTTCCAGCATCAGTGCCTGGGCGCTCTTTAGGACCAGACAGATATAGAACAAGGAAAGGTGACCTCCATTACTTCCCATTCCTTACTTCCCATTGCTCCTTGTCACACTGATGCTCTGTGAATACCAATGTCCCCCACCCTCAGGAATGTATCAAGATTCCTTTAGGGACCAAAATCACAGAATGGAAACAGTGTGCCCAGCTTTGCCATGAATGAGCCAGATAACAGCCAATTAAATCACTAGACAATCTACATATATAAATCATTTGAATTAATTATATTAAACAGTTAAACCTCATCTGTATTGTGGCCCTTTGCCTCAACCTGTTTGTTCTTTCCTCACTTCTAACAATATTTTTAATTAGTATTTCATAAGACTGAAGTTTCTCTGTTCCTATGTCCTCACTGAGTCATTTATCTGCTGTCATTCCCTGATCCTGAGGATCAGGGCAGCATCCTGCACCCCATTCCCTACAGGTAGAACTAGCTTCACAACTGTCCCCTGCAGCAGAGGAAGGGGAACTTGGAGAGAAACCATGCTGACCCTTGGCTCAGCATGAAGCCCACAGTTCAGCTGCCAGCATCAATAGAGTCTCACACTCTGTACAGACTCACTGCCTGACCAGATACACCCCTCATCTTGTTCTCCTGTAGCTTTTCTTATGTCTTGATCTCTAGAGACCCCAGTCAAGGTAGAAAAACTCTACCTTGCTCTGCCAACTAGGCAACAACTACAATAATCTTTTAAGGCAGAGTTTCATAGCTTACACCTGGTACTTGCTATGTAACTGAGGCTGGCCTCCAAACTTCTCTCTCTCTCTTCTCTCTCTCTCATTGTGTGTGTGTGTGTGTGTGTCTGTCTGTCTGTCTGTCTGTTGTCTCTGTATGTACGTGTCTGTCTGTGACTCTATCTGTATGTGTCTCTGTATGTGTGTGTGCGTGCACGTGTGTGTTATTATTGTACGTGATGGAGATCGAAGGACAACTATAGGAGTCAGCTCTTTCTTTCCACCATCTGGGTTCCAGGAATCACATTCTCCAAGGTCACCAGTTTCAACAAGTGCCTTCACATGTTGAGTCGCATTGATTTTCTGCCTCTATAGCCCAGGTACTGAGGTTATAGCACCAACCACCGAACCTGGTACAACAGCTTTCCTATTAATCTCTTCTGTATTTCTACAATTGTTCTAGCTATGAATGTCCTTAGAAAACTACACCCCAACTTTAGTGCGGAGGCTTTCCTGTTTGTATCCTCAACCTTCAGTCTTCCTCACTCAGCCTTTCATGTGCCAAACAAAATGCAGTCTACAGCTATGGCTACTGGATGTTCTGGTCATAACCCATCTCTGTGCAAGGAGCTCTGGTATTATAAGCTCCTCACTGTGGACATTGAAGGAGCTGAGGTGTTCACTGGCTGGGCTTACCATAGAAGTGTTCTCTTCCCCTCGGAGGAGTTGGTCCAGTTTGCCATCCTCTTTCTGGAGCTCCAAGGCTTGAGCACTGAGCCAATAGAACTCCTCGTTCAGTTCATCCAGCGCCTCTTCCACTTGCCATGTCTTTTTCTAAAATCAAAAACCATTGTTTGTTTCCTTTCTTTCTTCTAGGGCTCAGCCTTGATATCTTTCCAAGACTGGCCTTGGACGTTTGAATTCAACAGCCCCTTCCTTGTTTACTCCTGTAGACCGGGCGATAGATTTGTGCCACTGCGAGCAGCAGGGGCCTGTATTTGATGCTGACGGCTCTTTAGGAAGGCTCTCCATCACCGAGCCTCATCTTCAGCCAGCTCCTCATCACTTTTACTTCCATTATTACTTCATTAAAATGTGTCCCACTGAGCTACAAAGCACCACTCATGTGGGATGCTCTCAGGGAGCTCAGAGCCTCATGAATCAGCCCAGACCTACAGGAAAGACTACTGTAAAGGGAGGTGCTAGGCTGCAGAAGCAGAAAAGACACCTAACCTGGAAGTGAAATCAGAGAGAGGAATTCCCAACTGAATTTTAAAAACTGGACAGGAGTTACCTGGGAGGAGTGTGGGGGGAAAGAGAATATAAGCAAAGGGAACAGCATTCTACAAAGGCCAGAGATATAAGATGGTATTGAGAATGTATTCAGCTAGCTGTCTATTCATCCATTCATCCATCTACCGATCTCCCTGCTGATTTACTCAAATCATCATCCACTCACCCACCCTTCATACGTTTATCCCCTTACATATCTATCTAGCATTCCTCTCTCTCGGTCATCCACACATCCATCTACTCATTTGCCCATCTACTCAACTTCTCAAACTCAATATATTTTCCCATCTACCCACCCATATACCCCCAACTCTTCCTGTGCATCTATACATTATTCTTTATTCATGCGCTCATAGATAAAGTAATACTTATTGGAGGCCTGGAGAGATTGGCTCAGCAGTTAAGAACACTTGTTGCTCTTTCAGAGGACATAGGTTTAGTTCACAGCACCCACGCGGTGGCTTACAACTATCCATAAACCAGTTACAAGTAATCTGACACTCTCTTCTAAATTCTATGGACACAAAATATGCACATGGTTCACAGACATACATGCAAGGAAACACCCATATACATGAAATAAAAATAAACCTTTTAAAATTTTTTTAAAATAAACACTTACTGCACACCCACCAAGCATTAAGATAATGTTTTGACATTCTATGTGTGAGCTTCTATGAGTTTGTTGCCTATCAAGAAAGACAGACACACAAAGAAAGAGGTTCTATGTGATAAATGGTGTCTGAACAGATTTTAGGTTGCTGTGGGAACTAGTTAAAATTTGGCAGCATGGGATTTCATTGGAAATGTGGAAGAAGATGCTAGGGAAAGACATGGTTAGGGACCGTGGAAGAGAGGTCCCCCAGGCACTGAGGGATCATCAAGAACTACTGCTGCACAGTCCTCCGTTATAGAGCCCACACTGGGGGTGGCAGTATGCTCACTTGAAAAATAATGTTTCACACTCCCTAATAGAGCTGATTACAGTGCTGAATTTTGGCTGAGTATCTTGTGGAGTGCATACTAGATAAGAATTTAAGCCAGGTATAACAGCTTATGCCTGTGATCCCAGAACTCAGGAGCCCAAAGCAAGAGTATTGACATGCATTCAAGGCCAGCCTCGACCACAAAATGAGATGAGGTTTCAAAACAGACGAATGACTTCGATTCCCAGTATCCGTGTGGTGGCTTACAGCCTCTGTAACTTCGGTCTTCTGGCTTCCACTTGTGTTCCGTGGCACATGTGCACTTACAGTCAAACATACGCACACACACACACACACACACACACACACACACACGGGGTGGAGAATACAGAGACAGAGAGAGATCCCATGTTCATGGATTAGAAGAATTAACATTGATAAACTGTTTATACTTTTCAAAGTAATGCACTGACTCAGTGTATGTTTTTGTCAAAACACTAATGATGTTATTCCCACAAATACACACATAAAAATAATAACCACAAAATTTGAATAGAGTGAAAACAGAGACCCTGAACAGTCAAAGTAATCTAGAGATTTTTAAGAAAACAAGCAAGTAAACAAACAAACCAGAGGCATTATCACATCTTATTTTAAAACATACAACACAGGACTGTAAAATTAGTTTAGTGGTACAAGTACTTGTAAATCTTTCAGAGGACCCAGGTTCCATTTCTAACCCTCATGTAGCAACTCACAATCACCTGACTTGTGAATTCTACTTCCAAAGGATCTAATATGCTCTCCTGACCTCTACAGACACTCAGGCACATATACATATATGCAAGCAAAATACCCATACATGCAAAATAATAATTAAAAAGTAATAAACCATCAAACCATTGATTACAGGTGGTGCACACCTGTAATCAATCCCAGCACTTGGGAGGGAAGGACAGGTAGATCAGGGTTCATGGGCACCACAGGCTACTTGGAAGTTGGCAGCCTGGATTACATGGCACCTTAGTTTTGACAAAGGCAACAAGAATAAGTATCAGTGAAAGGAAAAGGATTTATCCACTGCAAAAGAAATAAAGTGAGTTCCTTGTCTTTATCATGAAAAGGAAATTCAAAGTAAACCAAAAACCAAAATATAATATCTGAAGCAATGAATAATGAATGCAATAAAGGAGACACAAGGGCAGGGGTGGGGAATGCTTTAGGGCTGTGAATGGCTATGGCTTTTGGATCTGTGTCCCAAAGCACTGGCAATAAAAGCAACTCAGCAAAGCAGCAGGCATGCTTCTTTCTATCAAAGGAGCGAATCCACAGAATGAGGATGGATCTGAAGCACAGGAGGAGGTAACTGAGAATTATTCGTCTGACCAAAACTTATTATCTCAGGTATATGAGGAACCCAATACAGCAACAAACAAATAACACAAACACAACCCAAACTCAGTAATTCGTTCAAACAGGGAAGTGAAAGTAATAGTAGGTGTCACAAATTGTCAAGGAAGTACAAGAACATGGCTCACTCCAGGAAGAATGGCTGTCATCAAGTGACAAAAATCACATTGCTGGCAAGGACACAGAGAAGTCTTATACATAGGTGGTGGAAACGTGAATTGATTATTGTGGAAAATACACTGGAGGCTCCTCAGAAAGAAAACAAAGCACTTTTCTCTAGAATGAATCCACCATATGACCCAGAAATCACATTTCTGGGCATTAATCCTAAGGCACTAAAACCAGTCTGTTGAAAACATATCTACACTCTTGTATTTGTTAATATTATTCATTGTAGCCAAAGATGATGGCATCATCCTAGGTGTCCATTAATAGATCAGTAGATAAATATTACTAGCCACAAAATGTTTTCATCCTGTGGTTGGAATTGGAGGATACGATGTAAGGTATAGTCAGACAGGCTTGTATAGTGACTAGGAAATGAGCAGGATTGACGGAGAGGCCAGAGGGACACACAGAACACTGGGTGTAAAAAGGTCAGTGAAGAAATTGGCACGAGTTCTAAGGATGTTCCTACCTGCAAGTCAACATCAGGCCTGTGTCTGAATCTGGCCCCAAAGATCCACTTCTCCTGAGTTGGGGTCTGAATGTCCCTTCCTTTAGTGTCTTCCTGTGGGGGCTGGAAAGGTTCTAGGGCCTGCTGGGGCCTGTGGATGAGAGAAAAAAAAAGGTCCCATTTAGGCTCCATGTGCAGTAGGACCGTCCACATAAGAGTGAATTGGATGAAAGAAGAGCCATTGTTCACTGTCCGGGGGCTGACTGAGCTGGGTATGCTCTATGAACCCTTTCAGGCTTTGGAGGGGAACAGTGGCTTTGCGGTCACATGGTCACACACCCTGCCCTCTCTTTATTTGTGCTCCATCCCCCTATATTGTCTCAAGTTTCCATGTAGAACATGCTAGTTGATCCCTACTGAAATCAGCTTTTAGCAGTGTTTCACTTCCCATAGATTCTAGATCTGTTTCTGGGCACTGAAATGAGAGGAAGTAGGGGCTAGGTAGAAAATCTTGGTCCTTTTGGAAGGTCAGCCATGAGTCACATCTCAGCTTTCTCATCTTATGTCTTTGTCAAGGAACACGTTCGTTCCACCCTTCATGGCCATTTCAGATTCACTTTCCTGTAAATGCCCGTCCCAGGTGATGCCATTGGCCTTAACCTTTTGCTGAACTTACAGACATCTCTAAATTAGAACTCTCTCTTTTGCATATCTATTCCCTGTCTTATCATTTTTGTGCTGCCAAGCCTGTTCTTTCTGACTTCTTCATATTTAATATTTCTTTTCTTTTTCTTATTTTGAGATAGGGTCTTCCTATTCACCTCAGGCTAGCCCCACAATTACGTTGATCCTCCTTTATGACCCTCCAATATGTTGTTATTACAGGCATGTGTCACCACATCTCATGGCATCCTGCACTGAGGATAAGGGCAAGGACTTATGCATGAGATTATCCTATTTGTCTCTAAGACAACTAACTGGCTGTAGAAAGCGTTTGCTCTGTGTGCACAACAGTTGGGGCAGCACCCATCCTGGAGTCCAGATCTACAGACTCTTAACCTTTCTTTCATTTATCACTAAATGGCCCTTATTGCTGGAGTTCTAGATGCTCAAGGACTAGGTTCCATGATATTAGAGCAATGGCTCTAAACCTTCCTAATGCTGTGACCCTTTAACACACTTCCAAATGCAGTAGTGACCCCAACCATAAAATTATTTTTGTGGCTACTTCATAACTGTTATTTTGCTACTGTTATAATACCTAAGTATCTGTTTTCTGATGGTCTTAGGTGACTCCCAAAGGGATCATGACCCACAGGTTGAGAACTAGCATATTAGAAGGAGAATCTAGACTCACCCCCTGCCTGCAGGAGACATCAGTTATTTGTTCACCCTCTAGACACCTTCGCTAAGAAAACCCCATAGTGGGTGCTTCTGAAAGGAAAGCTGACTATGGCTTCTGTAGAAGACTGGAGGGGACAGAGGGCCATCCATCAGTATGCCCAAGGCTTGAGACTCATATGCTCACACTCCATGCTACTAAACCTCTATGAGACTCAGTGTCCTCACTTTCACAGTTAAGCAAGCAGCAGTATCTACTTCTTATGGTTATTATGAGGATCAAACTGGATAGCATAAAAAGCATTCATTTCATCACCATGAAATGTAAGCAGCCCGTAGTCATCACCACTTGCCACCATTAAAAGCATATAAAGGGAAACAGACTACACACAGATCGATCAGGTCAGTGAGATGGTTCAATGGGAATGGTACGAGCTACTAGGTCCAACAATCTGGCTTCAGACCCTGGAATCCAAATGATGGAAGGAGAGAACTGTCTCCTACAAGTTGATCTCTGACCTCTATGCATGTTCCACATTCTCTCCCCTACACACAACATACAAACAAACCAATATAATAAACATAAATAGTCTACATAAGCAAATGAGCTCATTGCAGCCCCTGGGTGGGACTTGGAGAAGGATAGTAAGAGATCCCCATGGAAGAATTCAATATATGCTAGTGAGAGGAAGAATTAGGCCAAAACATGAAGTCTGGAGTTTTTCATAACAAACATGGATGGACTCAGTGAGTATAAAGAACCTCCAAATCTTGTAGTTAGATTTGAACATCTTAAGGCTTTAAATCAAATTGTGTTGTGAAAAAAAGGGATGTTGCCAGTCAGAGATGTAAATGTTGTCCTTAGAAGCACCTCTCATGGACCAGCAGGCCAGTCGTGCACCCACCTTATGCTCTGGGGTTCCTGGTCATGGACTGGAGGCTGTCCCATCATGGGTGAGTCCTTTTGATTGATGGAGTGAGGCCGCTCATCCCAGTGACTAGAAGCCTAGGAAAAACAGATAGTGTTGTAGTCTAGAAGAAAAAACAGAGCCTAGGGTTTCAAACTTGAGTTCATGGCCACATGGGAAAGCAAGGTCCCAGGGAGTATGTTAAGTTGTGGTTGTTTGTGTATATTGGTTATGGACATTTGCATGCATGATGGGTCAGTGAATTCCGCTTAGCTCCATGGCGATCTGCTTTGCTCACACACAGATACATGCATGCACCATAGGCCCATGGGTCTCGTTTAGCTCCAGAGGACAAAGACAAGGGTGACAGGTAAGCTGTCCTGATAATACACGTGTATTCAGTTGCCTCTGGTAGACTCTCACCGTCCTGCTGGCCCCAACTGGTGGCTCACGTGCCTGAGAAAGTGCAGATGCCAGGGCAGTGATGGCTCTGTTAAGCTCTGGCTGGAAGCCCAAGGGAGAGATGCTTGGAGTATAGCCTGGGGAAGAAGACCAAACAGAGGAGCCTCATTGTAGACACCTCAGCCCAGCACAGATACACCACATGATACCCAATTTCCCTGTTCCTGGCTTCCTAGCCTTGTGTGGGGCTAAACACATGCCCCTGTCCTTCTCATCCTCTTTTCCTTTTGTGATACAACCAACTCCATCCTTCTCTTGATGAGATGGACACTTTACTATGTGAGATGCTTTGGATAGAGCCTTGATCACCTATGGAGGTACCCTGTGCATGAATGTACACATGATCTCTTGCCTGTGTGTCCAATCATTTCTTGGTTGTGTTTATGAATATAACATTCACAGATCTGCTGACCTCTCATATCCATCTCTCCACAGTTTTTTTCCTAACTCCAGCCATGCTCACCATCCAATCCTACAGACACATCTCCCTCTGCCCCCCACCCCACACACACACACTTGATGGCACTATATCCTGTATAGCCTCCTGGGGCTTAAAAGGGAGAGCATGACATTCCATCCTGAGTGGGTTTCCTGGGCTATAGAGCAATCATTGCCTGAGCATAGATTAATTGATTTTTTTTCCTGTTTGATGGAATTTCATATCCTGTTGATTGGGGGAGGGGCACAGTCCCTTACCAAGGAAAATCTTCAACTCTCTGCCTCATAGTACATAATGACCTGGGATGGAAATAGGCTTCGTCTAGCCTCCAAATGCATCCTGTCAATAAGTACCCCAGGTCGGGGGATAGGAAAAGGGAGCATCTGAACACAGCCTTACAGCTTCAGAAATAATGGGCTTTCTTGCTCCTCCTCGAAATCATTGGCCAGAGATGATAAGACAGGAGAATACTGACCAGAAGTCCAAGGGAAAGAATTGGTGTAGAAGGAAGGTCACAGAAGCCTCAAATCCCTGTATGGGTGTTAGATGGGATTGAGAAGAGTTTCCAATGGATGTCTGATCCAATTTATAAATCCTTCCCCAAGGCCAGTCTGCCAACATCAGAGCCGGAGGCCCTCAAGTTGCTTGTAGTACCTAACAGTGTCCCTGCTATCTGGATCCCTCTGTAGGTCATACCCTCAGACTATGATGGGCCAGGTATTGATTGTTGTGATTGGGTGCTGAGTACCACATGAGATGACTAAGTGGAGATGCATACTCAGCCTGTACTGCTGACCTTTCCCAATCACACCTGCCTCTCACCTGGAACAAGCTGCCAGGATTCTGTCTGAGATGCTGCAGTGTGACTGGCTCTTACTTCCTGTGGTTCATCCTTCTCCCCAGTAACTGATTCCACCTGCGTTTTAAGCCCAGGGGGATCAGGCTGTTTGTCCATGACCAGAGATGGAAGTTCTGGCTGGCTGAGGCCCTGCAGAAAGTCCTGGAAGAATCAGAGCCGTGTCACCTCTTAGTAGTAAGGTCCCCAATGGTTTCAGGCTGTCAACAAAGTAGTGGTTGCTTTCTGAGTGGTTACCCATGTGAGGGGCTGACCTGGAGTCCCTGGAGTTGCTGGCTGGCAGCCTCATAGAAGGCCATTGCATCCTTCCTGTGCCTGCTTAGTTGAGCTGCTATGTGAAGACTCTGGTCCTCCAGTTTGTCATAGAGTGTACGGATGCTGAAGTCCTCCAGTGTCAGGGCCTGGGGTGGCTTCCCTGTAGGGGGAGATCTTGGAGTGAGACTTGTGGATGAGCAGGAAGCAGTAAAGGCCTGGCTGGGGAGGTATAGCTAGTCCCTCCCTAGGGACTTTATAGGCAGAAGAAAGGGAAGCACACCTGCAGGAGAAAGCCAGCTACTTTCCATCCCAGGCAACATTGGAGAAGGAGGGTGTGGCTTTATGGGGAGGGGATTGAGAGCTTTATGGGCAGTAACTGGCCAGTGAGAACCTCTGTGTGGCTGTGACTTTAAAGGACCTTGATCGCAGCACATCTGGCTCAGCCTTCCTGAGGAAGACACGTGCTTTCCTCTCAAGCCGCATCAGATGCTTCACGCTCAGCCCTTCCCTCCACTTGCACCCACACCACTGTCAGTGTTCCCACAGCTATAGTGTTTGGTGCTCATCCCTTTGACTCCAATGATCTTTGGACTCATGTCTAGCTGGCCTTCTCCAGCACCCTTGCCATGGGTGCCCTCATAGCACCAAGCACTGAGTTCAGCGTGTGGTTATTTGTCAAGGAATATGAGCCTGGCCAACTTCAGAAAGGGAAAAAATGGGGTGACTCTATCAATATCACTGCCTACCCAGCCTTGGGCTCCACTGGACTCTCAGAAGTCCCATCATAGCTTTCTATCGCACTCTGGCCCAGTTTTCTCCATCTATTCAGTTCTACAAGAGGGAAAACGGGATGACAAAGGCCCGTTTCCAGCTGCAATGTGTAAAGCACTGAAGAAAAACTGGGAGCATCAGGAATCTGTATCCAGAAGCACTGATCTTCAAAAGTGAGAGCAAAGTGATGGAATCCCAGAGAATGAGAAGCAGAGAGAGTCTGCTACCACGTCACCTGCCATGTAGAAATGCTCACAGGAGTCCCACAGGGTGACATGAAAGGATGCTGAACAGTAGCTTGAAGCTAGAAAGTCACTTAAAGCTATGGAAATAAAGACCTTAATAATAGTTAGCAAATAAACAGTTGTAGAAGCTGATATTTACTGTAAGAACTGTTCATGACTTTATACTTAAAAAATCTCAGATTGTGTGAACTGGATAATCTTCAAAGTATGGGGAAATCTCTCCAGTTACCTTTGGATCTCACTTGGGAGACTAATAAATTAAAAATTATTGAGCTAAAAGCTTATGCTGTTGTAACTTTGATTGAAATAAAGATTTTATTCTTCGCTTTTCTACACACTTTAAGAGGTAGATGGCAGGTTGGAGGCCGCCTTCCCATGGCACTGAATGAAGAGAGGCAGAATAACAAAGAATGGTATCTATTCCAAAGAGATTCCCAAACACAGACACGAAATGGGAGCAGAATCACTAAATTCTTCACAAAACAAAAAGAATATAATAGTACTATGAAAATTCCAAGCCAAGAAATCGCATAACTAAAGTGAGAAAAACTACCAAAACTGACTTGTGAAGAAATAGAAAATCCAGGAGATACATAACCAGTAAGGAGAGCAAGATTCCAGGAAGAAACCGTTACGTCTTTGGTCAAATGATTTCAGCAAAGGTTCCAAAACCGTGGGCGCTCTTTTTAATTAAATGATTCTGGAAAAAAATTGGATGTTCACATGTCAAGGGACAGATCTGTGTTCTTACCTAGTTCCACTTTCAGAAGTAAAGCAAACTGGACCAAAAATCTAAATATAGAATCTAAAACAATAAAACACTTAAGGGGTGAGGAACAGTGCAAAGCCTTCATAAATTGGATTTGTCCTTAATTTAATATCAAAAATAGAGAAAATAATAAGGGAAAATGCAGTACAGACTTCATTTAACCTAAATAAATTATATCTCAAAGATGCTGATGGCTGGAGCTCATGTTAGTGACAGAACACAAATTCAGCTGGCACAAAAGACTGTGTTTAATACCCAGCACCTAAAAGAAACACATACAGTACTACCCAACACAGTCTTGTGTGAGTGTGTTCTGTTTTCCCAGATAGTCTGGGTGTGATGTCTATTTCTCAACTATCTCTGTGTGTCTCCTAGTACTTGCCAATATCTCTTAAGTGAGAAAAGAAAGACACTATAAGCATTACAAAGGCAACTTTGAATTGCAGAAGATATTTTTAAATCATGCATGTGATGATAGATTTAATATCCAGAATATACAGAGAGGTCCTAAACCTAAATAATGAATACCCCAATTCAAAATGAGCAAAGGACTCACCTAGACTTTCATTCAAGATCTTACAAATAGCCAGGAAGTGTGTGGATCAATGCTCACTGTCTTCAGTCATCGGGGAAAAATAAATGGAAACCACAAGAAAACACCCCAAGCCCATAAGGATGGCTTCTACCAAGAAGAGTGCTTTGTCAAAGATATGAGGGAGCTGAAACTCAAAACAGAGGAGAGGTCTCCTCCCAGAAGTCTCTTCTGGTGCCCTTCTGCTCAGCATCACCACTCACAGTGGGTGCCAAGAGCTGGGATGGATGAAAATGGTCCAGGAGGAGAAGTCTAAGAGGAAACTTCTTCCCAGCTCTGAGCTGAGCTAGGGCAGTTAAAGAATTGTCCTTGGCTATAGAAGAACTGACTAGCACAGTAACTAACAATTGGAGAGTCTTGCCTCAAACCCAGGGCCACCCTTTCTGCACACCACACTTGCTGAGGACCTCTGAAGACTCATATTTCTTGGCCTCAGTCTTTCTATCTGTAAAATGGAGAAAACACCCAGAAACACTCGTTTGTTAGTATCAAGGAGGGGCTCAGCTGGATGAATGAAGTCTCTTATGGCCCATTGGTACAGAAGACATATGAGTCACTGTACCAGAGGGTATGCCTGGCAAAGGTGTGGGGATGAGGCAGAAAGGAGGGAACTTAATGCACACTTGTAGGTACCTGCACCCCGAGTCACATCCTTCTCCCTAGAATCAGCTTCTTTCCCTGAGCCCTGAGGACCAAGGTCTTCATAGGACAGAAGGCTGGAAAAAAGATCTGGCCTCAGCATGCAGACACACACTTGCTGGAAGCCCCTCGGGTCACTGGGTCACTCTGTCCAGGGTCTACATGACCAGGGCAAAGTTTAGCAGTGCTTGGCTCTTAGGAGGGACACGTGGTACTTACAGCAGCCCCTACATGAGACCAGTCTAGAGCAGGTGCATAGAGAAGTGACTTACTTGTCCCTGAGGGACACATACGCAGCAGGAGTATTAGGTCGCCCCACGCTTCTCCACTGAGATCCCCAAGCCTGTGTGGGCCGTGCCTCAGGCATGGCAGGTTTCAGAAGAAGGCCAAGGCCAGTGAGCAGAGCTGTTACCAAGCCAGCAGCCAGTAGCACCCCTGAGAGTTAGAAAGGGAAAGACTTTGTTTTAGGTCATCAGACATCATTCCCTGACCAGCCTCAGCAGGGATTGGGCAGTATCTTCTAACAATGGGCTGAGCTAGGTTTCTCCTGGTCTCAAGATCCAACCTAGAGAGCTGAGATTGTGGGTGATGGGGACAGGCAGGAAAGATGGTGAGAACGCCACAATCAAAGTTCTTGTGGGACCTCTTCGAATCTGACTCCTATCATGGCTCTGTTTCCCAAGTGCTGCTCTCAGGACCAATGGGTTCATTGGTGCAGGAAGGGAGGGTGAGAAAGACCACTCCAAATGGAGGATATTTGAATGTCATTGTGTACAACTGACACCCTCACTAAAGGCCAAGCTTTCCTTGTCACCCACAGGGTTGTAACCAGAATCTCAGAAGGGCTGCTGGCTCACACTGTGGCCCTGCTGAAAGGTCCCAGCTACCATGTCTGAATTGGTACCTGTGATCGCTGCCCAGTCTGGGCCTAGGGTCAATGCCCTGTGCCTGAGGACCCCTAGTCTGCCAAGCTGATATGGAGAAGAGGGCTGCACAGGGGACAGGCCAGCA
>NC_047660.1:46549220-46556720 GCF_011762505.2 Arvicanthis niloticus | reverse complement strand
GTACTGCGTATTTGTAACTGTGGTACTCAGCTATCGCTGAGCCCTCTCAACCTTCTCTCATTCAAGTCTCAGGAAACTGCATAAGAGGGGACAGAAAGGATGTCACAGCTGGTTGGGTGGGCAGGAGGCTGTGAAGTGCTGGTTTTGGAATATGACACAGCTCTTGAACAAACATACTTATGGCAGCTGTGGTTATCTGCAAGATATCAGGCCAGTCAATGTCCCAGCATGGATGGGAAGCCCTCCCTTGGGAGAGGAGTGGGAGGAACTATTGGCAGTTGTTTGCTGCTGAGGGAGTGAGGGAGAGCCAATTTCCTTTGGGGAAGTGGTTGTTGGTAGGCTTCTTGTGTCCCAGCGGATGGTCTCATCCCCATGTACATATGAACAGTTCTAATCAGAAGTTAGGTTTGAAAGGGCAGGGGAACACAACCTGGGGGAGAAACAGGATGGGGGTTACTATAAAAAGTTGGAGGGAGGTAGTGTGGATGGATATGATAAAATTATGCTAGCAGGGCAGTGGTACCACAAGCCTTTAATCCCAGTATTCAGGAAGCAGAGATGGGTGGAACTCTATGAGTTTGAGGCCAGCCTGGTCTAGTGTGTTTGTTCTAAGACAGCCAAGGCTCCATAGAGAAACCTTGTCTCGAAAACCAACCAACAACTAACTAAACAAACAGAAAGAAAGAAAACAGAAAGGGTTAAATTTTAAAATAAAAGCTGTCCATCAATATTCATAAAAACATACTATATATAATATATATATATATATTGAATACATTTTGATAAGAATAAAAGATATTTCTTAGGAGGATATTAATGAAAAAAAATGTAACTGGGTTGGTAGCATGGTTGCAACTGCTTTGAAAGCTGAACAAGGAAAATTGCAAGGTGAAAGCTTGCCTGGGCTACAGAAAGAAGATTGTGGGCTCTTGTTCCAGGGAATATTGAGCTGGATATGTGGAAGGAACAATGGGCTTTGCTTCTGGGCATCTCTGCTCTGATCCAGCCACAAGGTCTGCGCATCACAGCCAGCTTGCACAGCAGCAGCGCTCAACTGCAAAGGCAAGCAACCAATGAAGAGCCGCAGGGCTTCGAAGGACCCCAACACCCAAGAAATGTAAGAATAACGATCCCAGGAAACTGCTAACAGAGCAACTGAGAGTCCCAGCTCACTGTGATTAAACTCAGAAACAGAAAAGGATATTGCAGTCCTCATTACAGTCAGGCTTAAAAAAAAAAGAATGATGTTGAATATAAAAACAATTTATGATCAAAATAACAGGCCTCTTAGATAATGCAGACAGCAAAGTTAAAGGGTGAACTAGACACTGCGGGAAATGAACACGAGAAGCAGCTATTGTCGAGTACGGCAGCCAGAGGTGGAAAGGGAATACTTTGTTTTTCTACATAACACAGGCTCTAATGTAGCCCAGGTTGACCTCAAACTCACAGTATAACCATGGCTGAACTTGACCTCCTGCTCCTCTTGCCTCTACCTCCCAAATGCTGGGATCTCAGACCTGTGCCCTTGGACTGGGTGGTGATTTTGCTCTGTTTTTAAAGAATACACATTTACGTATGTGTGTAGTAGGCTCCTAGCACTGCTCCTAGAGAGGGGAGCTTGGGAAGTGAATTCTGGTATTGATTTTGTTTAGTTCTCTTTAGGCTCGGCTCTAACTCACAGCTGATCCCCTGACTCAGCCTCCCAAGCAGTGTACTACAGGTGAGCCACGCTTGGTATAGATTTGTCTTCCTTGGCTTTGCTTTTTTTTTTTTTTTTTTTTTTTTGGGAAACTTCAAAAGACAGCTTTGTGAAATTCTTAATTGTATATGTAGTTGTGGGACTTATCATAAAATACTCCTCAGTTCCGTAGTTTTCAAAGTAAAACACTTTCTTCTGAAACACAGCACCGCTGCCTTACTGTTGACAAAAGACTTCTGTCTGCCTTGCACAATGGGATCTTGGCGTCAAGTAGCCGGTTTTGAGTGATTCAACAACTTTCTCTTGCCTATTGCACAACAGTGGTATGCAGCAAGCTGAGTCAGTTGGACAAAAAGCAATAGGTCTTAAATTAGGTGAACTGCTGTAATATTCATGGCCCTCAAACTGCACACTGAGGGGACTATACAATTAGTAGTTAGCTATAATGAGACACTAATCATCTGTGTGTCAGAGTTCAGGGAAGTGGGAAGACTAAGGTTGCACCGTTTCCCACAGTTGTCGTACCACAACAAAACTGAAATATTCTACAGTTTCTACCTTCCAGGCATTCCCCTGGACTTCTGCAATGGACTTCCGGCTCACACGGACCCTAGCTGGTCTCGGGTAATACTGATTGGTTACTGTTTTCCTCTAGACACTGCAAAGCGCTTTCCCATGTATTAATTGAGATCATCTATCTGCAAGTCATGCATTCAAAAATAAGTATTAATTCTCATTTTATAGATGAAAAAACAATGTAAGATGAGGAAGGTGCCAGGCATGTATGTGGCAGAGTTTGCTCTGATCCAAGCAGTAAGGCTCTAGAGTCCAGGCTTGGAATGGTCTAGAACCTTGAGACTGGTTGGGGTTATAGACCGCCCTTCTGAAGAGTGCGATGAAAATCAACACAAGACTCCTACTATTGGCATTTCAAACAGCCTAGAAAAACATACCCATCCTACCTCCAATGTTTGTTACTCTTTCTCTTGTGACTTTTTCTTCCTTTATCCCTTTGGATTGACAACTACGGTGGCCACTGACACAAACCTGAAGGTCTCTGGTGCTGAACAGTGTGTGCATGTGCAAGAGGAACCTAGAAGTACCAGAGAGAGGCACACGAATGGTGAGCTTTAGATTTTTTACAGTAAAATATGGAAAGTCCAATTTCATTCTTCTACTGAGCTGACAGTTTTCACATTATATCTATTCTTGGTTTTGCTTTTGTCAAGATTCTAATTGAAAGTCGTGTCTATGTTAGCGACTGGCTATATTTTTACAGATTGTGAAAGTACTATATGCTTATTGTAACAAAAGCTGAAAGCGGGGGGCTGAGGGCTTGGTAATGCTTGCTGCTCTCTCCAAAGCTCCAAGTGCACTTTCCAGCATTCATGGTGTGTATCTCACAGTCTCCAGGGGACACAACGCTTCTGGCCTCCACAGGCCCTTGCCCACACATGCACACAGTCGGACACACATAAGCACATTACATAACCTTTAAAATAAATGGAAGGATACAAGTATATGTGGACCAATAGCATTTTACTTAGGTCAGAAATTTAAATGTAAGTAAGAGTCCGTGAGTTACTGAAGGAAAATGTGATAAGTTGAAGCAAGAAAATCTCAGGACTCAAAGGATCCAAGGCATAAAATACTATCTGTAATGGTAAAGGAAAAATTCTTACACTAACCCACATATAAAACTTCATCATAAAAGTAGACTATGTAAAACTAACAATTTAACAGAAGAGGGAAAAAATAACATTTGTAACAAATGGCTCTTTAAAACACTTTGCAAAGGGCTAATTCAAGTCAGTAAGAAAATTGAAACTAAGTAGAAGCTTGGCAAAGGACATGAATACAGAAAAGCACATCCAGATGTTTCGAATTTAATAAAAATACTGGTCTGGAGAGATTTCTCAGTGGTTAAGCGCACTTGTTGCACAATCATGAGGCCCCCGGAGTTCAGATCCCAGCACCCATGAAACTAACCAGGTGTGCTCCCCAGCGCTCCTGAAACCCTGAGCAGTGTGGGGGCTGAGACAGTAGACTCTCTGAGGCTGGCTGGATGTCAGCATAGGTGAAAAACTTAAAAACAAAACCAAACAAACAAGCAAACAAAAAAAAAACACAGGTTCCAGGCTCAGGAAGAGATCAGGCCTCACAGAAAACATGTTGGATCTCTGGGTTACGACACTCACACCAATCCTAAGCCCAAGTGGCCTCTCTACACCCAAGAAGTACCCTAACCAATACATCTAATATTCATTTACCTCAGGGCAATCTCACCATCCATATACCTCTTCAGATTGCTTTTCTCACTAAATAATACAAGAATATCTTTTTAAAAGTAAGTACTGTTTGCTTTGGGTTTTTGTTTTGTTTTTGATACTGGCTTTGTTTTCTATGTTGCTCAGGCTGGCTTTGAACTCCTGGACCCCAGTGGTCTTCCTGCGTTAGCCACTGTAACTGTAGATATACACTTCCAAGCCCAGCTAAACAAGCTTGTTAGCTTTGCTTCATTATTTAAATGCTGGACAGTACTTTGTAGAAGGGAAATGTCAGAGTGAATTTCTTCCCCCTGAAGGTTGTTTGCATTTTTCCCTGTTACAAGTTGGCACAGTAGCATAAATATTTGTGTGTCTGTAATAATTTAGGACTAATTCGTAGTGGAATTACTCAGTTAAGAACTCTGAAATGCAGAGTGTAGTGGTACACACCTCTATTTCTAACAGAGGAATGAGCAATGCCTGGACTGTAGAACGAGTTTCTGGCTAGCCTGTGGTGAAGCCATGGTTGAGAACATTCTGGATGAAGCCCCTTCTTGTGACTGGGGAGCAACAGAGGGAGACTAATGGGCTGGAGTCCAGCGTTCCCTTCAAGGTCACTCTTCCAGTGACCTTTCTCCCACAAGTTCCCATCTCTAAAGGGTCCTAATGGTTTTCAATAATGCCACAGGCTGGTAACAGGACCTTTAATACACAGTCTGAGTGACAGCAATACCTTCTCTCTTGGTGGTTCTGCAGGGGCTCAAACCTTGAGCTCTGAGGCTATGAAGCAGGTATTCTATCACTGAACCAATCCCCACTCAGCAATACTTTTTAAATTAAAAAAAAAAAAAAAAAACTTCAGCCAGGTGTGATGGCACATGCCTTTAATTTCAGCACTAGAGAGGTAGAGGCAGGTAGATTTCTGTAAGTTTGAGGCCAGCCTGATCTACATATTGAGTTCTAGGATAGACCCTGTCTCAATACATAGACATAGATTTAGATGATCTAAATAGAAATCTTGTCACCTGTTACAAGATGAATAAAGCTTGAGGACATTATTCTAAGTGAAGTAAGCCAATCATGACAAGACCAAGCATGCATCATCCCACTGGAATAGCCACATTCACAGAAACAGGAAGTAGAATGACTAGCGGCCATGGCTTACAAGAAGAGAAAATGGAGAGTCACTGATTTTCATTTTCGTTAGACGAAGTTCTGAAGGGCAGGCACTCTCACACAAGGTGAATGCATTTAAACTTTTGAATTATACACTCAAAACCAGTTAAGAGTTGGGTGTGGCGGCTCATGCTTTTAATTTTAGCGTTTGAGGGAGCTGAGCAGGAAGACTGCCATGAATCCAAGGCTTTTGTAGCTGGACAGTGAGTTCTGAGCTAGCCTGGGCAACAGTAAGACTGTTTCCCAGTCTCCACACAGTGATAGCTAGACAGTGAGTTCTGAGCTAACCTGGGAAACAGTAAGCGTTTTTCACTCTTACACACAACACCTTTCCCTAGATAAGAGGAAAGAATGGCAGGGCTGTGTGGGACTCTCATAACCATGCAGAAGCAGCCTGTGCTTTCAGAATTTATGTCTCCATTGTGTTACGTAGGGAAGAATCTCTTCTTGAGCCCATTTCTCACCAAGGATTTTCTTTGTTGAGATATCAGTTCATGTTGTTTTCCCTCTTTTACATTGTTCACTTTATTGTGAGACATGTTCTTTATATGTTCTGCATACTAGTCCTTTATTAGATATGTCTTTTGCAAATATTTTCTCCCCATCTGTAAGGGTTTTCTCTCATTCTTTTGGCAGGATCTTTTTTGAAATGAAAGTTTTGAATTTTAACAGAATACAGCTTTTCAGTTATTTCTTTCACTAACATCAGCAAATGCTTGAAAGAGGGTTCTCAATGGTTAGTCTCATTTTGCCCTTTATGGTAGCTTAGAATTTGGGGGGCTGAGGCAAGCAGATTGCCCTGAGTTTGAGGCCATCCTGGTCTACATAGTGAGTCCCAGACTAGCACAGATTACAAAGCAAGACCCTGTCTCAAAACAAACATAACAAACAAAGAAGGAAAAAAGAGAAATGAGAGAAAAAGAGGGAGAGAGAGGGAGAGAGAGAGAGAGAGAGAGAGAGAGAGAGAGAGAGATTGATTTTCCATAGTAGAGCATTTGCCTAGTGTGCACAAGGTTGACTCCATCGCACTGAAAAAAAGAAAAGGTACTCATTCCTAGCAGAATCATTTGCCCACTTTGGAACATAGTTTGGCCACTTCTTGCAAAGCTAAAAATACTCTTACTGTACCATTCAATAAGTATACCTCTTTGCATTTAATCAGAAGAGTTAAAATAAAAACATCTACACAAGAAAATGTGCATGTGAATTTATGCCAACTGATAAAACTCGGAACAATCAAAATGCCTCTCAGCAGAGGACGAATAAGCAAACAGCAGCACGTCTGTACAATGGAGTATTACTCAGCACTAAAAGATAGCTACTGCACTATAGTAAAACTTAGAATAGACATACATTACTAAGAAAAGAAAACTAACATGAAAGCGTCACCTCCTATGTATGCTATTACAGTTAGATGACATCCTGAGAGGAGAGTGGGAAGCGTCACCTCCTATGTATGCTATTACAGTTAGATGACGTCCTGAGAGGAGAGTGGGGCAAGGACAGTAAACAATTCACTGATCTCTAGGATCTTGACAGAGGGGATAATGAATAGATAGAGAATCTGGGAAATGATGAATCCACTCTATGTATAAAGTAATGGAGGATTCATATCAGTATTCATTAGTCAAAACACTCACAATGTACAGTACCAGCAAACAAAACATGGAACCTGGGCAATGACAATTTACTAATATTGATCATCCACTTAAAAGGGGCCCACATGACACCACCACTGACTTAGACTAAGCTACTGCAGCAAGCTCTCAAACTTACTTTGTTTAATTTTTTTTTTTTTAAAAAACCGTAACAATGTACCACTATGACAGGGGCTGTGGTGATGGGGGAAGTTTTTGTGTGGGGAGACAGGGCATCTGGGAGGTCTCAGATTCCTTGGCTCAGCTTTCCTATGGACCTAAAACTGCTCTCTAAACGTGGTTCTGATGGCCACTGTGTATTGTTGTAAAGCCTTGGAGCCTAGGGAAATGCAAATCAAAACCACATGGAGAGGCTGTGGAGATGGCTCAGCGGGAGTGAGTCTTAAAACAAGAGGCGGAGTGAGACAAGTCAGACAGAAAATACCAGTTATTGCTGGATTACCCTTACAAGAGGTCTCTAGGAAAGGCAACTCGGAGGCATTGTGTGATGGGCACAGTTTCGCATTTGAGAAGACGAGCACGTTCTGGAAATAGGTGATAGTGATCATTGCTCAACAATTAGGATAACTTTGTTATTGTTGTTTTTAGACAAAGTCTCACTATGTAGTCCTGGCTGGCATGAGGCTCAGTGTATAGACCAGGCTGGCCTCGAATTTACAGACATCCGCCTGCCTCTGCCTCCTAAGTGCTGGGATTA